>NW_028274439.1:0-49780 GCF_029865625.1 Vigna umbellata | reverse complement strand
TTGACAAAGTTGACGAAGTGGACGAAGTGACGACGTGGACGAAGTGGGACGAAGTGGACGTGGACCATCTGACCGAAGTGGAGGAAGTGGAGGAGTGGACAAAGTGGACGAAGGGAGGAAGTGGAGAAAGTATACGAAATTGATGAAGTTGGACGAAGTTAGGAAGTGGACGAAGTGCAGGAAGTTGAGGAAGTGGAGTAAGTGGTGGAAGTGAAGAAGTGGACGATGTGGATGAAGTGGAAGAACAAGTGGAACAAGTGGAGGAAGTGGAGGAATTGGGAGGAGGGAGGAAGTGGGGAAGTGGAGGAAGTTGACGAAGTGGACGAAATGGAGGAAGTTGACGAAGTTGACAAAGATGAGAAAGTGGACGAAGTAGAAGAAGTTGACAAAGTGGACGAAGTTGAGGATGTGGACGAAGTGGACAAAGTTGAGGATGTGGTAGAAGTGGAGGAAGTGGACGAGGTGGACGAAGTGGATGAAGTTGACGAAGTGGACTAAGTGGAGGAAGTGGAGGAAATGGAGGCAGTGGACGAAGTTGAGGAAGTTGGCGAAGATGACAAAGTGGACGAAGTGGAGGAAGTGAAGGAAGTGGACGAGGTGGAGGAAGTAGAGGAAGTGGACGATGTGGAGGAAGTGGAGGAAGGGGAGGAAGTGGAGGAAGTGAAGGTAGTGGACGAAGGTGGAGAAGTGAAGAAGCGGAAGAAGAAGTGGACGATGGAGTGGACAAAGTTGACGAAGTGGAGGAAGTGGACGAGGTGGACGAGGTGGAGGAAGTAGAGGAAGTGATGAACTGGAGGAAGTGAAGGAAGGGAGGAAGTGGAGGAAGTTGAAGAAGGGAAGAAGTGGAAGAAGTGCATGAAGTGGACAAAGTTGACGAAGTGAACGATGTTGAGGAAGTGATTAATTGGAGGAAGTGGAGGAAGTGTGGACGAGCTGGACGAAGTGGAGGAAGTAGAGGAAGTGAAGGAAGTGGAGGAAGTGGAGGAAGTGGAGGAATGGGAGGAAGTGGAAGAAGCAGAAGAAGAAGTTGACGAACTTGACGAAGTAGAAAAAGTGGACGAAGTTGACGAAGTTGGCGAAGTTGACGAAGTTGGCGAAGTTGACGAAGTGGAAGAAGTGGACGTAGTGTAGGTAGTGGTCGAAGTGGAGGAAGTGGACGATGTGAGGAAGTGGAGGAAGTGGAGGAAGTGGAGGAAGTTGAGGAAGGGGAGGAAGTGGAGGAAGTGGAGGAAGTTGACGAAGTGGAAGAAGTGGACGAAGTCGATGAAGTGGACGAAGTTGTCGAAGTGGACGAAGTTGATGATGTGGACAAGTGGACGAAGTGTACGAAGTGTACGAACTGGGTAGTGGACGAAGTGGAGGAAGTCGAGGAAGTGGAGGAAGTTGATGAAGTGGACGAAGTGGAGGAAGTGAAGGGAATGGTGGAAGTGGAGGAAGTTGAGGAAGTGGACCAAGTAGCGAACTTGACGAAGTTGGCGAAGATGACAAAGTGGGCGAAGTTAACGAAGTGGAGCAATTGGAGGAACTGGAGGAAGTAGACGAGGTGGACGAGGTGGAGGAAGTAGAGGAAGTTGAGGAAGTTGAGGAAGAAGGAAGTGGAGGAAGTGAACGAAGTGCAGGAAGTGGACGAAGCAGAAGAAGAAGTGGACGAAGTTGACGAAGTGGACGAAGTGGACGAAGTTGACAAAGTTGACGAAGTGGACGAAGGGGACCATCTGAACGAAGTGGGGAAGTGGACTAAGTGGAGGAAGTGGACGAGGTGGACAAAGTGGAGGAAGTGGAGGAAGTTGAGGAAGTAGAGGAAGTAGACGAAGTTGACGAAGTTGATGATGTTGGACGAAATGGACAGTGGAAGAAGTGGAGGAAGTAGAGGAAGTGGAGTAAGTGGTGGAAGTGGAGGAAGAGGAGGAAGTGGACAAAGTGAAGAAGAAGTGGAGGAAGTGGAGGATGTGGAGGAAGCGGAGGAATGGGAGGAAGTGGAGGAAGTGGGGGAAGTGGAGGAAGTGGACGAAGTTGACGAAGTTGACAAAGTGGATGAAGTAGACGAAGTTCACGAAGTGGACGAAGTTGACGAAGTGGACGAAGTGGACGAAGTGGACGAAGTGGAGAAAGTGTAGGAAGTGGAGGAAGTTGACGAAGTGGAGGAAGTGGAGGAAGTGGAGGAAGTTGACGAAGTGGAGGAAGTGACGAAAGTGGAGGAAGTGGAGGAAGTTGGACGAAGTTGGCGAAGTTGACGAAGTGGACGAATTCAGAAGTGGACAAGTGGACTAAGTGGACGAAGTGGAGGAAGTGGAGGAAGTAGAGGATGTGGACGAAGTTGATGAAGTGGAGAAGTGGACGAAGTTGACGAAGTGGACTAAGTGGAGGAAGTGGAGGAATGGAGGAAATGGAGGAAGTGGAGAAAGTGGAGGAAGTGGAGGAAGTGGAGAATGAAGAAAGTGGAGGAGGGAGGAAGTTGACGAAGTGGACGAAGTTGAGGAATTGGACGAAGTGGACGAATGGACAAATTTGACGAAGCAGACTAAGTGGACGAAGTGCAGGAAATGGAGGAAGTGGACGAAATGGACGAAGTGGAGGAAGTGGAGAAAGTGGGGGAAGTGGAGCAAGTTGACGAAGTGGACGAAGTTGACGAAGTTCACGAAGTAGACGATGTTGACGAAGTAGGAAGTGGAGGAAGTGGACGGACTTGAGGAGATGAGGAAGTGGACGAAGTTGACGAAGTGGAGGAAGTGGAGGAACTGGACGAGGTGGACGAGGTGGAGGAAGTAGAGGAAGTGGAGCACGTGGAGGAAGTGCATTAAGGGGAGGAAGTGGAAGAAGTGGAGGAAGTGGAAGAAGGGGAAGAAGCGGAAGAAGAAGTGGACGAAGTGGACAAAGTTGACGAGGTGGACGAAGTTGACGAAATGGACGAAATGGATGAAGTGGACGAAGTCGACGAAGTGGAGGAATTGGAGGAAGTGGATGAAGTCGACGCAGTAGACGACGTGGACGAAGTGGACCACGTAGATGAAGTTGACGAAGTGGTGGAAGTGGACGAAGTTGACGAAGTGGACCATGTAGACGAAGTTGACGAAGTTGACGAAGTTGACGAAGTGGACGAAGTTGACGAAGTTGACGAAGTGGACGAAGTTGACGAAGTGGACGGAGTTGACGAAGTGGACGGAGTTGACGAAGTGGACAGAGTTGACGAAGTGGACGAAGTTGACGAAGTGGACGAAGTTCAGGAAGTGGACGAAGTGGACTAAGTGGAGGAAGTGGAGGAAGTGGAAGAAGTGGAGGAAGTAGAGGAAGTGGACGAAGTTGACGAAGTGGAGGAAGTGGAGGAAGTGAGGAAGTGGACGAAGTTGAGGAAGTGGACGAAGTAGACGAAGTGGACGAAGTGGAAAAAGTACACGAAGTAGACTAAGTGGACGAAGTGGAGGAAATGGAGGAAGTGGACGAAGTAGATGAAGTTGACAAAGTTGGCGAAGAAGACAAAGTGGACGAAGTTGATGAAGTGGAGGATGTGGAGGAACTGGAGGAACTGGAGGAAGTAGACGAGGTGGACGAGGTGGAGGAAGTAGAGGAAGTGGAGGAAGTTTAGGAATGCGACGAAGTGGAGGAAATGAACGAAGTGCAGGAAGTGGACGAAGCAGAAGAAGAAGTGGACGAAGTTGACGAAGTGGACGAAGTAGACGAAGTGAACGAAGTTGACAAAGTTGACGAAGTGGACGAAGTGGACGAAGTGGACGAAGTGGACCATCTGACCGAAGTGGAGGAAGTGGAGGAAGTGGACAAAGTGGACGAAGGGGAGGAAGTGGAGGAAGTAGACGAAGTTGATGAAGTTGGACGAAGTTGACGAAGTGGACGAGTGCAGGAAGTTGAGGAAGTGGAGTAAGTGGTGGAAGTGAAGGAAGTGGACGATGTGGATGAAGTGGAAGAACAAGTGGAACAAGTGGAGGAAGTGGAGGAATTGGAGGAAGGGGAGGAAGTGGGGGAAGTGGAGGAAGTTGACGAAGTGGACGAAATGGAGGAAGTTGACGAAGTTGACAAAGATGAGAAAGTGGACGAAGTAGAAGAAGTTGACAAAGTGGACGAAGTGGAGGATGTGGACGAAGTGGACAAAGTTGAGGATGTGGTAGAAGTGGAGGAAGTGGACGAGGTGGACGAAGTGGATGAAGTTGACGAAGTGGACTAAGTGGAGGAAGTGGAGGAAATGGAGGCAGTGGACGAAGTTGAGGAAGTTGGCGAAGATGACAAAGTGGACGAAGTGGAGGAAGTGAAGAAGTGGACGAGTGGAGGAAGTAGAGGAGTGGACGATGTGGAGGAAGTGGAGGAAGTGGAGGAAGTGGAGGAAGTGAAGGTATGGACGAAGTGGAAGAAGTGGAAGAAGCGGAAGAAGAAGTGGACGAAGTGGACAAAGTTGACGAAGTGAAGGAAGTGGACGAGGTGGACGAGGTGGAGGAAGTAGAGGAAGTGGATGAACTGGAGGAAGTGAAGGAAGGGGAGGAAGTGGAGGAAGTTGAAGAAGGGGAAGAAGTGGAAGAAGTGCATGAAGTGGACAAAGTTGACGAAGTGAACGATGTTGAGGAAGTGGATTAATTGGAGGAAGTGGAGGAAGTGTGGACGAGCTGGACGAAGTGGAGGAAGTAGAGGAAGTGAAGGAAGTGGAGGAAGTGGAGGAAGTGGAGGAATGGGAGGAAGTGGAAGAAGCAGAAGAAGAAGTTGACGAACTTGACGAAGTAGAAAAAGTGGACGAAGTTGACGAAGTTGGCGAAGTTGACGAAGTTGGCGAAGTTGACGAAGTGGAAGAAGTGGACGTAGTGTAG
Source organism: Vigna umbellata (assembly GCF_029865625.1). Lineage (NCBI taxonomy): Eukaryota > Viridiplantae > Streptophyta > Magnoliopsida > Fabales > Fabaceae > Vigna > Vigna umbellata. Next base: position 44,972 of record NW_028274439.1, on the reverse strand, counting down.
GTAGTGGTCGAAGTGGAGGAAGTGGACGATGTGGAGGAAGTGGAGGAAGTGGAGGAAGTGGAGGAAGTTGAGGAAGGGGAGGAAGTGGAGGAAGTGGAGGAAGTTGACGAAGTGGAAGAAGTGGACGAAGTCGATGAAGTGGACGAAGTTGTCGAAGTGGACGAAGTTGATGATGTGGACGAAGTGGACGAAGTGTACGAAGTGTACGAACTGGGCGTAGTGGACGAAGTGGAGGAAGTCGAGGAAGTGGAGGAAGTTGATGAAGTGGACGAAGTGGAGGAAGTGAAGGAAGTGGTGGAAGTGGAGGAAGTTGAGGAAGTGGACCAAGTAGCGAACTTGACGAAGTTGGCGAAGATGACAAAGTGGGCGAAGTTAACGAAGTGGAGCAATTGGAGGAACTGAGGAAGTAGACGAGGTGGACGAGGTGGAGGAAGTAGAGGAAGTTGAGGAAGTTGAGGAAGAAGAGGAAGTGGAGGAAGTGAACGAAGTGCAGGAAGTGGACGAAGCAGAAGAAGAAGTGGACGAAGTTGACGAAGTGGACGAAGTGGACGAAGTTGACAAAGTTGACGAAGTGGACGAAGGGGACCATCTGAACGAAGTGGAGGAAGTGGACTAAGTGGAGGAAGTGGACGAGGTGGACAAACTGGAGGAAGTGGAGGAAGTTGAGGAAGTAGAGGAAGTAGACGAAGTTGACGAAGTTGATGATGTTGGACGAAATGGACAGAGTGGAAGAAGTGGAGGAAGTGGAGTAAGTGGTGGAAGTGGAGGAAGAGGAGGAAGTGGACAAAGTGGAAGAAGAAGTGGAGGAAGTGGAGGATGTGGAGGAAGCGGAGGAATGGGAGGAAGTGGAGGAAGTGGGGAAGTGGAGGAAGTGGACGAAGTTGACGAAGTTGACAAAGTGGATGAAGTAGACGAAGTTCACGAAGTGGACGAAGTTGACGAAGTGGACGAAGTGGACGAAGTGGACGAAGTGGAGAAAGTGTAGGAAGTGGAGGAAGTTGACGAAGTGGAGGAAGTGGAGGAAGTGGAGGAAGTTGACGAAGTGGAGGAAGTTGACGAAGTGGAGGAAGTTGACGAAGTGGAGGAAGTGGACAAAGTGGAATAAGTGAACGAAGTGGAGGAAGTGGAGGAAGTGGACGAAGTTGGCGAAGTTGACGAAGTGGACGAAGTTCAGGAAGTGGACAAAGTGGACTAAGTGGACGAAGTGGAGGAAGTGGAGGAAGTAGAGGATGTGGACGAAGTTGATGAAGTGGAGAAGTGGACGAAGTTGACGAAGTGGACTAAGTGGAGGAAGTGGAGGAAATGGAGGAAGTGGAGAAAGTGGAGGAAGTGGAGGAAGTGGAGGAAGTGAAGAAAGTGGAGGAGGTGGAGGAAGTTGACGAAGTGGACGAAGTTGAGGAATTGGACGAAGTGGACGAAGTGGACAAATTTGACGAAGCAGACTAAGTGGACGAAGTGCAGGAAATGGAGGAAGTGGACGAAATGGACGAAGTGGAGGAAGTGGAGAAAGTGGGGGAAGTGGAGCAAGTTGACGAAGTGGACGAAGTTGACGAAGTTCACGAAGTTCACGAAGTAGACGATGTTGACGAAGTGGAGAAGTGGAGGAAGTGGACGGACTTGAGGGAGATGAGGAAGTGGACGAAGTTGACGAAGTGGAGGAAGTGGAGGAACTGGACGAGGTGGACGAGGTGGAGGAAGTAGAGGAAGTGGAGCACGTGGAGGAAGTGCATTAAGGGGAGGAAGTGGAAGTGGAAGTGGAAGTGGAAGAAGGGAAGAAGCGGAAGAAGAAGTGGACGAAGTGGACAAAGTTGACGAGGTGGACGAAGTTGACGAAATGGACGAAATGGATGAAGTGGACGAAGTCGACGAAGTGGAGGAATTGGAGGAAGTGGATGAAGTCGACGCAGTAGACGACGTGGACGAAGTGGACCACGTAGATGAAGTTGACGAAGTTGTGGAAGTGGACGAAGTTGACGAAGTGGACCATGTAGACGAAGTTGACGAAGTTGACGAAGTTGACGAAGTGGACGAAGTTGACGAAGTTGACGAAGTGGACGAAGTTGACGAAGTGGACGGAGTTGACGAAGTGGACGGAGTTGACGAAGTGGACAGAGTTGACGAAGTGGACGAAGTTGACGAAGTGGACGAAGTTCAGGAAGTGGACGAAGTGGACTAAGTGGAGGAAGTGGAGGAAGTGGAAGAAGTGGAGGAAGTAGAGGAAGTGGACGAAGTTGACGAAGTGGAGGAAGTGGAGGAAGTCGAGGAAGTGGACGAAGTGGAGGAAGTGGACGAAGTGGACGAAGTGGACGAAGTGGAAAAAGTACACGAAGTAGACTAAGTGGACGAAGTGGAGGAAATGGAGGAAGTGGACGAAGTAGATGAAGTTGACAAAGTTGGCGAAGAAGACAAAGTGGACGAAGTTGATGAAGTGGAGGATGTGGAGGAACTGGAGGAACTGGAGGAAGTAGACGAGGTGGACGAGGTGGAGGAAGTAGAGGAAGTGGAGGAAGTTTAGGAATGCGACGAAGTGGAGGAAATGAACGAAGTGCAGGAAGTGGACGAAGCAGAAGAAGAAGTGGACGAAGTTGACGAAGTGGACGAAGTAGACGAAGTGAACGAAGTTGACAAAGTTGACGAAGTGGACGAAGTGGACGAAGTGGACCATCTGACCGAAGTGGAGGAAGTGGAGGAAGTGGACAAAGTGGACGAAGGGGAGGAAGTGGAGGAAGTAGACGAAGTTGATGAAGTTGGACGAAGTTGACGAAGTGGACAAGTGCAGGAAGTTGAGGAAGTGGAGTAAGTGGTGGAAGTGAAGGAAGTGGACGATGTGGATGAAGTGGAAGAACAAGTGGAACAAGTGGAGGAAGTGGAGGAATTGGAGGAAGGGGAGGAAGTGGGGGAAGTGGAGGAAGTTGACGAAGTGGACGAAATGGAGGAAGTTGACGAAGTTGACAAAGATGAGAAAGTGGACGAAGTAGAAGAAGTTGACAAAGTGGACGAAGTTGAGGATGTGGACGAAGTGGACAAAGTTGAGGATGTGGTAGAAGTGAGGAAGTGGACGAGGTGGACGAAGTGGATGAAGTTGACGAAGTGGACTAAGTGGAGGAAGTGGAGGAAATGGAGGCAGTGGACGAAGTTGAGGAAGTTGGCGAAGATGACAAAGTGGACGAAGTGGAGGAAGTGAAGGAAGTGGACGAGGTGGAGGAAGTAGAGGAAGTGGACGATGTGGAGGAAGTGGAGGAAGTGGAGGAAGTGGAGGAAGTGAAGGTAGTGGACGAAGTGGAAGAAGTGGAAGAAGCGGAAGAAGAAGTGGACGAAGTGGACAAAGTTGACGAAGTGGAGGAAGTGGACGAGGTGGACGAGGTGGAGGAAGTAGAGGAAGTGGATGAACTGGAGGAAGTGAAGGAAGGGGAGGAAGTGGAGGAAGTTGAAGAAGGGGAAGAAGTGGAAGAAGTGCATGAAGTGGACAAAGTTGACGAAGTGAACGATGTTGAGGAAGTGGATTAATTGGAGGAAGTGGAGGAAGTGTGGACGAGCTGGACGAAGTGGAGGAAGTAGAGGAAGTGAAGGAAGTGGAGGAAGTGGAGGAAGTGGAGGAATGGGAGGAAGTGGAAGAAGCAGAAGAAGAAGTTGACGAACTTGACGAAGTAGAAAAAGTGGACGAAGTTGACGAAGTTGGCGAAGTTGACGAAGTTGGCGAAGTTGACGAAGTGGAAGAAGTGGACGTAGTGTAGGTAGTGGTCGAAGTGGAGGAAGTGGACGATGTGGAGGAAGTGGAGGAAGTGGAGGAAGTTGAGGAAGGGGAGGAAGTGGAGGAAGTGGAGGAAGTTGACGAAGTGGAAGAAGTGGACGAAGTCGATGAAGTGGACGAAGTTGTCGAAGTGGACGAAGTTGATGATGTGGACGAAGTGGACGAAGTGTACGAAGTGTACGAACTGGGCGTAGTGGACGAAGTGGAGGAAGTCGAGGAAGTGGAGGAAGTTGATGAAGTGGACGAAGTGGAGGAAGTGAAGGCAGTGGTGGAAGTGGAGGAAGTTGAGGAAGTGGACCAAGTAGCGAACTTGACGAAGTTGGCGAAGATGACAAAGTGGGCGAAGTTAACGAAGTGGAGCAATTGGAGGAACTGGAGGAAGTAGACGAGGTGGACGAGGTGGAGGAAGTAGAGGAAGTTGAGGAAGTTGAGGAAGAGGAGGAAGTGGAGGAAGTGAACGAAGTGCAGGAAGTGGACGAAGCAGAAGAAGAAGTGGACGAAGTTGACGAAGTGGACGAAGTGGACGAAGTTGACAAAGTTGACAAAGTGGACGAAGGGGACCATCTGAACGAAGTGGAGGAAGTGGACTAAGTGGAGGAAGTGGACGAGGTGGACAAAGTGGAGGAAGTGGAGGAAGTTGAGGAAGTAGAGGAAGTAGACGAAGTTGACGAAGTTGATGATGTTGGACGAAATGGACAGAGTGGAAGAAGTGGAGGAAGTAGAGGAAGTGGAGTAAGTGGTGGAAGTGGAGGAAGAGGAGTAAGTGGACAAAGTGGAAGAAGAAGTGGAGGAAGTGGAGGATGTGGAGGAAGCGGAGGAATGGGAGGAAGTGGAGGAAGTGGGGGAAGTGGAGGAAGTGGACGAAGTTGACGAAGTTGACAAAGTGGATGAAGTAGACGAAGTTCACGAAGTGGACGAAGTTGACGAAGTGGACGAAGTGGACGAAGTGGAGAAAGTGTAGGAAGTGGAGGAAGTTGACGAAGTGGAGGAAGTGGAGGAAGTGGAGGAAGTTGACGAAGTGGAGGAAGTGGACAAAGTGGAATAAGTGAACGAAGTGGAGGAAGTGGAGGAAGTGGACGAAGTTGGCGAAGTTGACGAAGTGGACGAAGTTCAGGAAGTGGACAAAGTGGACTAAGTGGACGAAGTGGAGGAAGTGGAGGAAGTAGAGGATGTGGACGAAGTTGATGAAGTGGAGAAGTGGACGAAGTTGACGAAGTGGACTAAGTGGAGGAAGTGGAGGAAGTGGAGGAAATGGAGGAAGTGGAGAAAGTGGAGGAAGTGGAGGAAGTGGAGGAAGTGAAGAAAGTGGAGGAGGTGGAGGAAGTTGACGAAGTGGACGAAGTTGAGGAATTGGACGAAGTGGACGAAGTGGACAAATTTGACGAAGCAGACTAAGTGGACGAAGTGCAGGAAATGGAGGAAGTGGACGAAATGGACGAAGTGGAGGAAGTGGAGAAAGTGGGGGAAGTGGAGCAAGTTGACGAAGTGGACGAAGTTGACGAAGTTCACGAAGTTCACGAAGTAGACGATGTTGACGAAGTGGAAGAAGTGGAGGAAGTGGACGGACTTGAGGGAGATGAGGAAGTGGACGAAGTGGAGGAAGTGGAGGAACTGGACGAGGTGGACGAGGTGGAGGAAGTAGAGGAAGTGGAGCACGTGGAGGAAGTGCATTAAGGGGAGGAAGTGGAAGAAGTGGAGGAAGTGGAAGAAGGGGAAGAAGCGGAAGAAGAAGTGGACGAAGTGGACAAAGTTGACGAGGTGGACGAAGTTGACGAAATGGACGAAATGGATGAAGTGGACGAAGTCGACGAAGTGGAGGAATTGGAGGAAGTGGATGAAGTCGACGCAGTAGACGACGTGGACGAAGTGGACCACGTAGATGAAGTTGACGAAGTTGTGGAAGTGGACGAAGTTGACGAAGTGGACCATGTAGACGAAGTTGACGAAGTTGACGAAGTTGACGAAGTGGACGAAGTTGACGAAGTTGACGAAGTGGACGAAGTTGACGAAGTGGACGGAGTTGACGAAGTGGACGGAGTTGACGAAGTGGACAGAGTTGACGAAGTGGACGAAGTTGACGAAGTGGACGAAGTTCAGGAAGTGGACGAAGTGGACTAAGTGGAGGAAGTGGAGGAAGTGGAAGAAGTGGAGGAAGTAGAGGAAGTGGACGAAGTTGACGAAGTGGAGGAAGTGGAGGAAGTCGAGGAAGTGGACGAAGTGGAGGAAGTGGACGAAGTGGACGAAGTGGAAAAAGTACACGAAGTAGACTAAGTGGACGAAGTGGAGGAAATGGAGGAAGTGGACGAAGTAGATGAAGTTGACAAAGTTGGCGAAGAAGACAAAGTGGACGAAGTTGATGAAGTGGAGGATGTGGAGGAACTGGAGGAACTGGAGGAAGTAGACGAGGTGGACGAGGTGGAGGAAGTAGAGGAAGTGGAGGAAGTTTAGGAATGCGACGAAGTGGAGGAAATGAACGAAGTGCAGGAAGTGGACGAAGCAGAAGAAGAAGTGGACGAAGTTGACGAAGTGGACGAAGTAGACGAAGTGAACGAAGTTGACAAAGTTGACGAAGTGGACGAAGTGGACGAAGTGGACGAAGTGGACCATCTGACCGAAGTGGAGGAAGTGGAGGAAGTGGACAAAGTGGACGAAGGGGAGGAAGTGGAGGAAGTAGAAGAAGTGGAGTAAGTGGTGGAAGTGGAGGAAGAGGAGGAAGTGGACAAAGTGGAAGAAGAAGTGGAGGAAGTGGAGGATGTGGAGGAAGCGGAGGAATGGGAGGAAGTGGAGGAAGTGGGGGAAGTGGAGAAGTGGACGAAGTTGACGAAGTTGACAAAGTGGATGAAGTAGACGAAGTTCACGAAGTGGACGAGTTGACGAAGTGGACGAAGTGGACGAAGTGGAGAAAGTGTAGGAAGTGGAGGAAGTTGACGAAGTGGAGGAAGTGGAGGAAGTGGAGGAAGTTCACGAAGTGGAGGAAGTTGACGAAGTGGACGAAGTTGACGAAGTGGACGAAGTTGACGAAGTGGAGGAAGTGGACAAAGTGGAATAAGTGAACGAAGTGGAGGAAGTGGACGAAGTGGACGAAGTTGGCGAAGTTGACGAAGTGGACGAAGTTCAGGAAGTGGACAAAGTGGACTAAGTGGACGAAGTGGAGGAAGTGGAGGAAGTAGAGGATGTGGACGAAGTTGATGAAGTGGAGAAGTGGACGAAGTTGACGAAGTGGACTAAGTGGAGGAAGTGGAGGAAGTGGAGGAAATGGAGGAAGTGGAGAAAGTGGAGGAAGTGGAGGAAGTGGAGGAAGTGAAGAAAGTGGAGGAGGTGGAGGAAGTTGACGAAGTGGACGAAGTTGAGGAATTGGACGAAGTGGAAGAAGTGGACGAAGTGGACAAATTTGACGAAGCAGACTAAGTGGACGAAGTGCAGGAAATGGAGGAAGTGGACGAAATGGACGAAGTGGAGGAAGTGGAGAAAGTGGGGGTGGAGCAAGTTGACGAAGTGGACGAAGTTCACGAAGTTCACGAAGTAGACGATGTTGACGAAGTGGAGGAAGTGGAGGAAGTGGACGGACTTGAGGGAGATGAGGAAGTGGACGAAGTTGACGAAGTGGAGGAAGTGGAGGAACTGGACGAGGTGGACGAGGTGGAGGAAGTAGAGGAAGTGGAGCACGTGGAGGAAGTGCATTAAGGGGAGGAAGTGGAAGAAGTGGAGGAAGTGGAAGAAGGGGAAGAAGCGGAAGAAGAAGTGGACGAAGTGGACAAAGTTGACGAGGTGGACGAAGTTGACGAAATGGACGAAATGGATGAAGTGGACGAAGTCGACGAAGTGGAGGAATTGGAGGAAGTGGATGAAGTCGACGCAGTAGACGACGTGGACGAAGTGGACCACGTAGATGAAGTTGACGAAGTGGTGGAAGTGGACGAAGTTGACGAAGTGGACCATGTAGACGAAGTTGACGAAGTTGACGAAGTTGACAAGTGGACGAAGTTGACGAAGTTGACGAAGTGGACGAAGTTGACGAAGTGGACGGAGTTGATGAAGTGGACGGAGTTGACGAAGTGGACAGAGTTGACGAAGTGGACGAAGTTGACGAAGTGGACGAAGTTCAGGAAGTGGACGAAGTGGACTAAGTGGAGGAAGTGGAGGAAGTGGAAGAAGTGGAGGAAGTAGAGGAAGTGGACGAAGTTGACGAAGTGGAGGAAGTGGAGGAAGTCGAGGAAGTGGACGAAGTTGAGGAAGTGGACGAAGTAGACGAAGTGGACGAAGTGGAAAAAGTACACGAAGTAGACTAAGTGGACGAAGTGGAGGAAATGGAGGAAGTGGACGAAGTAGATGAAGTTGACAAAGTTGGCGAAGAAGACAAAGTGGACGGAGTTGATGAAGTGGAGGATGTGGAGGAACTGGAGGAACTGGAGGAAGTAGACGAGGTGGACGAGGTGGAGGAAGTAGAGGAAGTGGAGGAAGTTTAGGAATGCGACGAAGTGGAGGAAATGAACGAAGTGCAGGAAGTGGACGAAGCAGAAGAAGAAGTGGACGAAGTTGACGAAGTTGACGAAGTGGACGAAGTAGACGAAGTGAACGAAGTTGACAAAGTTGACGAAGTGGACGAAGTGGACGAAGTGGACGAAGTGGACCATCTGACCGAAGTGGAGGAAGTGGAGGAAGTGGACAAAGTGGACGAAGGGGAGGAAGTGGAGGAAGTAGAAGAAGTGGAGTAAGTGGTGGAAGTGGAGGAAGAGGAGGAAGTGGACAAAGTGGAAGAAGAAGTGGAGGAAGTGGAGGATGTGGAGGAAGCGGAGGAATGGGAGGAAGTGGAGGAAGTGGGGGAAGTGGAGGAAGTGGACGAAGTTGACGAAGTTGACAAAGTGGATGAAGTAGACGAAGTTCACGAAGTGGACGAAGTTGACGAAGTGGACGAAGTGGACGAAGTGGAGAAAGTGTAGGAAGTGGAGGAAGTTGACGAAGTGGAGGAAGTGGAGGAAGTGGAGGAAGTTCACGAAGTGGAGGAAGTTGACGAAGTGGAGGAAGTTGACGAAGTGGAGGAAGTGGACAAAGTGGAATAAGTGAACGAAGTGGAGGAAGTGGAGGAAGTGGACGAAGTTGGCGAAGTTGACGAAGTGGACGAAGTTCAGGAAGTGGACAAAGTGGACTAAGTGGACGAAGTGGAGGAAGTGGAGGAAGTAGAGGATGTGGACGAAGTTGATGAAGTGGAGAAGTGGACGAAGTTGACGAAGTGGACTAAGTGGAGGAAGTGGAGGAAGTGGAGGAAATGGAGGAAGTGGAGAAAGTGGAGGAAGTGGAGGAAGTGGAGGAAGTGAAGAAAGTGGAGGAGGTGGAGGAAGTTGACGAAGTGGACGAAGTTGAGGAATTGGACGAAGTGGAAGAAGTGGACGAAGTGGACAAATTTGACGAAGCAGACTAAGTGGACGAAGTGCAGGAAATGGAGGAAGTGGACGAAATGGACGAAGTGGAGGAAGTGGAGAAAGTGGGGGAAGTGGAGCAAGTTGACGAAGTGGACGAAGTTCACGAAGTTCACGAAGTAGACGATGTTGACGAAGTGGAGGAAGTGGAGGAAGTGGACGGACTTGAGGGAGATGAGGAAGTGGACGAAGTTGACGAAGTGGAGGAAGTGGAGGAACTGGACGAGGTGGACGAGGTGGAGGAAGTAGAGGAAGTGGAGCACGTGGAGGAAGTGCATTAAGGGGAGGAAGTGGAAGAAGTGGAGGAAGTGGAAGAAGGGGAAGAAGCGGAAGAAGAAGTGGACGAAGTGGACAAAGTTGACGAGGTGGACGAAGTTGACGAAATGGACGAAATGGATGAAGTGGACGAAGTCGACGAAGTGGAGGAATTGGAGGAAGTGGATGAAGTCGACGCAGTAGACGACGTGGACGAAGTGGACCACGTAGATGAAGTTGACGAAGTGGTGGAAGTGGACGAAGTTGACGAAGTGGACTATGTAGACGAAGTTGACGAAGTTGACGAAGTGGACGAAGTTGACGAAGTTGACGAAGTTGACGAAGTGGACGGAGTTGACGAAGTGGACGGAGTTGACGAAGTGGACGGAGTTGACGAAGTGGACAGAGTTGACGAAGTGGACGAAGTTGACGAAATGGACGAAGTTCAGGAAGTGGACGAAGTGGACTAAGTGGAGGAAGTGGAGGAAGTGGAAGAAGTGGAGGAAGTAGAGGAAGTGGACGAAGTTGATGAAGTGAACGAAGTTGACGAAGTGGAGGAAGTGGAGGAAGTTGAGGAAGTGGACGAAGTTGAGGAAGTGGACGAAGTACACGAAGTGGACGAAGTGGAAAAAGTACACGAACTAGACTAAGTGGACGAAGTGGAGGAAATGGAGGAAGTGGACGAAGTAGATGAAGTTGACAAAGTTGGCGAAGAAGACAAAGTGGACGAAGTTGATGAAGTGGAGGATGTGGAGGAACTGGAGGAACTGGAGGAAGTAGACGAGGTGGACGAGGTGGAGGAAGTAGAGGAAGTGGAGGAAGTTTAGGAATGCGACGAAGTGGAGGAAATGAACGAAGTGCAGGAAGTGCACGAAGCAGAAGAAGAAGTGGACGAAGTTGACGAAGTGGACGAAGTAGACGAAGTGAACGAAGTTGACAAAGTTGACGAAGTGGACGAAGTGGACGAAGTGGACGAAGTGGACCATCTGACCGAAGTGGAGGAAGTGGAGGAAGTGGACAAAGTGGACGAAGGGGAGGAAGTGGAGGAAGTAGACGAAGTTGATGAAGTTGGACGAAGTTGACGAAGTGGACGAAGTGCAGGAAGTTGAGGAAGTGGAGTAAGTGGTGGAAGTGAAGGAAGTGGACGATGTGGATGAAGTGGAAGAACAAGTGGAACAAGTGGAGGAATTGGAGGAAGGGGAGGAAGTGGGGAAGTGGAGGAAGTTGACGAAGTGGACGAAATGGAGGAAGTTGACGAAGTTGACAAAGATGAGAAAGTGGACGAAGTAGAAGTTGACAAAGTGGACGAAGTGGAGGATGTGGACGAAGTGGACAAAGTTGAGGATGTGGTAGAAGTGGAGGAAGTGGACGAGGTGGACGAAGTGGATGAAGTTGACGAAGTGGACTAAGTGGAGGAAGTGGAGGAAATGGAGGCAGTGGACGAAGTTGAGGAAGTTGGCGAAGATGACAAAGTGGACGAAGTGGAGGAAGTGAAGGAAGTGGACGAGGTGGAGGAAGTAGAGGAAGTGGACGATGTGGAGGAAGTGGAGGAAGGGGAGGAAGTGGAGGAAGTGAAGGTAGTGGACGAAGTGGAAGAAGTGGAAGAAGCGGAAGAAGAAGTGAACGAAGTGGACAAAGTTGACGAAGTGGAGGAAGTGGACGAGGTGGAGGAAGTAGAGGAAGTGGATGAACTGGAGGAAGTGAAGGAAGGGGAGGAAGTGGAGGAAGTTGAAGAAGGGGAAGAAGTGGAAGAAGTGCATGAAGTGGACAAAGTTGACGAAGTGAACGATGTTGAGGAAGTGGATTAATTGGAGGAAGTGGAGGAAGTGTGGACGAGCTGGACGAAGTGGAGGAAGTAGAGGAAGTGAAGGAAGTGGAGGAAGTGGAGGAAGTGGTGGAATGGGAGGAAGTGGAAGAAGCAGAAGAAGAAGTTGACGAACTTGACGAAGTAGAAAAAGTGGACGAAGTTGACGAAGTTGGCGAAGTTGACGAAGTTGGCGAAGTTGACGAAGTGGAAGAAGTGGACGTAGTGTAGGTAGTGGTCGAAGTGGAGGAAGTGGACGATGTGGAGGAAGTGGAGGAAGTGGAGGAAGTTGAGGAAGGGGAGGAAGTGGAGGAAATGGAGGAAGTTGACGAAGTGGAAGAAGTGGACGAAGTCGATGAAGTGGACGAAGTTGTCGAAGTGGACGAAGTTGATGATGTGGACGAAGTGGACGAAGTGTACGAACTGGGCGTAGTGGACGAAGTGGAGGAAGTCGAGGAAGTGGAGGAAGTTGATGAAGTGGAGGAAGTGGAGGAAGTGAAGGAAGTGGTGGAAGTGGAGGAAGTTGAGGAAGTGGACCAAGTAGCGAACTTGACGAAGTTGGCGAAGATGACAAAGTGGGCGAAGTTAACGAAGTGGAGCAATTGGAGGAACTGGAGGAAGTAGACGAGGTGGACGAGGTGGAGGAAGTAGAGGAAGTTGAGGAAGTTGAGGAAGAGGAGGAAGTGGAGGAAGTGAACGAAGTGCAGGAAGTGGACGAAGCAGAAGAAGAAGTGGACGAAGTTGACGAAGTGGACGAAGTGGACGAAGTTGACAAAGTTGACAAAGTGGACGAAGGGGACCATCTGAACGAAGTGGAGGAAGTGGACTAAGTGGAGGAAGTGGACGAGGTGGACAAAGTGGAGGAAGTGGAGGAAGTTGAGGAAGTAGAGGAAGTAGACGAAGTTGACGAAGTTGATGATGTTGGACGAAATGGACGGAGTGGAAGAAGTGGAGGAAGTAGAGGAAGTGGAGTAAGTGGTGGAAGTGGAGGAAGAGGAGGAAGTGGACAAAGTGGAAGAAGAAGTGGAGGAAGTGGAGGATGTGGAGGAAGCGGAGGAATGGGAGGAAGTGGAGGAAGTGGAGGAAGTGGACGAAGTTGACGAAGTTGACAAAGTGGATGAAGTAGACGAAGTTCACGAAGTGGACGAAGTTGACGAAGTGGACGAAGTGGAGAAAGTGTAGGAAGTGGAGGAAGTTGACGAAGTGGAGGAAGTGGAGGAAGTGGAGGAAGTTGACGAAGTGGAGGAAGTTGACGAAGTGGAGGAAGTTGACGAAGTGGAGGAAGTGGACAAAGTGGAATAAGTGAACGAAGTGGAGGAAGTGGAGGAAGTGGACGAAGTTGGCGAAGTTGACGAAGTGGACGAAGTTCAGGAAGTGGACAAAGTGGACTAAGTGGACGAAGTGGAGGAAGTGGAGGAAGTAGAGGATGTGGACGAAGTTGATGAAGTGGAGAAGTGGACGAAGTTGACGAAGTGGACTAAGTGGAGGAAGTGGAGGAAGTGGAGGAAATGGAGGAAGTGGAGAAAGTGGAGGAAGTGGAGGAAGTGGAGGAAGTGGAGGAAGTGAAGAAAGTGGAGGAGGTGGAGGAGGTGGAGGAAGTTGACGAAGTGGACGAAGTTGAGGAATTGGACGAAGTGGAAGAAGTGGACGAAGTGGACAAATTTGACGAAGCAGACTAAGTGGACGAAGTGCAGGAAATGGAGGAAGTGGACGAAATGGACGAAGTGGAGGAAGTGGAGAAAGTGGGGGAAGTGGAGCAAGTTGACGAAGTGGACGAAGTTCACTAAGTTCACGAAGTAGACGATGTTGACGAAGTGGAGGAAGTGGAGGAAATGGACGGACTTGAGGGAGATGACGAAGTGGACGAAGTTGACGAAGTGGAGGAAGTGGAGGAACTGGACGAGGTGGACGAGGTGGAGGAAGTAGAGGAAGTGGAGCACGTGGAGGAAGTGCATTAAGGGGAGGAAGTGGAAGAAGTGGAGGAAGTGGAAGAAGGGGAAGAAGCGGAAGAAGAAGTGGACGAAGTGGACAAAGTTGACGAGGTGGACGAAGTTGACGAAATGGACGAAATGGATGAAGTGGACGAAGTCGACGAAGTGGAGGAATTGGAGGAAGTGGATGAAGTCGACGCAGTAGACGACGTGGACGAAGTGGACCACGTAGATGAAGTTGACGAAGTGGTGGAAGTGGACGAAGTTGACGAAGTGGACCATGTAGACGAAGTTGACGAAGTTGACGAAGTGGACGAAGTTGACGAAGTTGACGAAGTGGACGAAGTTGACGAAGTGGACGGAGTTGACGAAGTGGACGGAGTTGACGAAGTGGACAGAGTTGACGAAGTGGACGAAGTTGACGAAGTGGACGAAGTTCAGGAAGTGGACGAAGTGGACTAAGTGGAGGAAGTGGAGGAAGTGGAAGAAGTGGAGGAAGTAGAGGAAGTGGACGAAGTAGACGAAGTGAACGAAGTTGACAAAGTTGACGAAGTGGACGAAGTGGACGAAGTGGACGAAGTGGACCATCTGACCGAAGTGGAGGAAGTGGAGGAAGTGGACAAAGTGGACGAAGGGGAGGAAGTGGAGGAAGTAGACGAAGTTGATGAAGTTGGACGAAGTTGACGAAGTGGACGAAGTGCAGGAAGTTGAGGAAGTGGAGTAAGTGGTGGAAGTGAAGGAAGTGGACGATGTGGATGAAGTGGAAGAACAAGTGGAACAAGTGGAGGAATTGGAGGAAGGGGAGGAAGTGGGGGAAGTGGAGGAAGTTGACGAAGTGGACGAAATGGAGGAAGTTGACGAAGTTGACAAGATGAGAAAGTGGACGAAGTAGAAGAAGTTGACAAAGTGGACGAAGTGGAGGATGTGGACGAAGTGGACAAAGTTGAGGATGTGGTAGAAGTGGAGGAAGTGGACGAGGTGGACGAAGTGGATGAAGTTGACGAAGTGGACTAAGTGGAGGAAGTGGAGGAAATGGAGGCAGTGGACGAAGTTGAGGAAGTTGGCGAAGATGACAAAGTGGACGAAGTGGAGGAAGTGAAGGAAGTGGACGAGGTGGAGGAAGTAGAGGAAGTGGACGATGTGGAGGAAGTGGAGGAAGGGGAGGAAGTGGAGGAAGTGAAGGTAGTGGACGAAGTGGAAGAAGTGGAAGAAGCGGAAGAAGAAGTGGACGAAGTGGACAAAGTTGACGAAGTGGAGGAAGTGGACGAGGTGGACGAGGTGGAGGAAGTAGAGGAAGTGGATGAACTGGAGGAAGTGAAGAAGGGGAGGAAGTGGAGGAAGTTGAAGAAGGGGAAGAAGTGGAAGAAGTGCATGAAGTGGACAAAGTTGACGAAGTGAACGATGTTGAGGAAGTGGATCAATTGGAGGAAGTGGAGGAAGTGTGGACGAGCTGGACGAAGTGGAGGAAGTAGAGGAAGTGAAGGAAGTGGAGGAAGTGGAGGAAGTGGAGGAATGGGAGGAAGTGGAAGAAGCAGAAGAAGAAGTTGACGAACTTGACGAAGTAGAAAAAGTGGACGAAGTTGACGAAGTTGGCGAAGTTGACGAAGTTGGCGAAGTTGACGAAGTGGAAGAAGTGGACGTAGTGTAGGTAGTGGTCGAAGTGGAGGAAGTGGACGATGTGGAGGAAGTGGAGGAAGTGGAGGAAGTGGAGGAAGTTGAGGAAGGGGAGGAAGTGGAGGAAGTGGAGGAAGTTGACGAAGTGGAAGAAGTGGACGAAGTCGATGAAGTGGACGAAGTTGTCGAAGTGGACGAAGTTGATGATGTGGACGAAGTGTACGAAGTGTACGAACTGGGCGTAGTGGACGAAGTGGAGGAAGTCGAGGAAGTGGAGGAAGTTGATGAAGTGGACGAAGTGGAGGAAGTGAAGGCAGTGGTGGAAGTGGAGGAAGTTGAGGAAGTGGACCAAGTAGCGAACTTGACGAAGTTGGCGAAGATGACAAAGTGGGCGAAGTTAACGAAGTGGAGCAATTGGAGGAACTGGAGGAAGTAGACGAGGTGGACGAGGTGGAGGAAGTAGAGGAAGTTGAGGAAGTTGAGGAAGAGGAGGAAGTGGAGGAAGTGAACGAAGTGCAGGAAGTGGACGAAGCAGAAGAAGAAGTGGACGAAGTTGACGAAGTGGACGAAGTGGACGAAGTTGACAAAGTTGACGAAGTGGACGAAGGGGACCATCTGAACGAAGTGGAGGAAGTGGACTAAGTGGAGGAAGTGGACGAGGTGGACAAAGTGGAGGAAGTGGAGGAAGTTGAGGAAGTAGACGAAGTTGACGAAGTTGATGATGTTGGACGAAATGGACGGAGTGGAAGAAGTGGAGGAAGTAGAGGAAGTGGAGTAAGTGGTGGAAGTGGAGGAAGAGGAGGAAGTGGACAAAGTGGAAGAAGAAGTGGAGGAAGTGGAGGATGTGGAGGAAGCGGAGGAATGGGAGGAAGAGGAGGAAGTGGGGGAAGTGGAGGAAGTGGACGAAGTTGACGAAGTTCACAAAGTGGATGAAGTAGACGAAGTTCACGAAGTGGACGAAGTTGACGAAGTGGACGAAGTGGACGAAGTGGAGAAAGTGTAGGAAGTGGAGGAAGTTGACGTAGTGGAGGAAGTGGAGGAAGTGGAGGAAGTTGACGAAGTGGAGGATGTTGACGAAGTGGAGGAAGTGGACAAAGTGGAATAAGTGAACGAAGTGGAGGAAGTGGAGGAAGTGGACGAAGTTGGCGAAGTTGACGAAGTGGACGAAGTTCAGGAAGTGGACAAAGTGGACTAAGTGGACGAAGTGGAGGAAGTGGAGGAAGTAGAGGATGTGGACGAAGTTGATGAAGTGGAGAAGTGGACGAAGTTGACGAAGTGGACTAAGTGGAAGAAGTGGAGGAAGTGGAGGAAATGGAGGAAGTGGAGAAAGTGGAGGAAGTGAAGAAAGTGGAGGAGGTGGAGGAAGTTGACGAAGTGGACGAAGTTGAGGAATTGGACGAAGTGGAAGAAGTGGACGAAGTGGACAAATTTGACGAAGCAGACTAAGTGGACGAAGTGCAGGAAATGGAGGAAGTGGACGAAATGGACGAAGTGGAGGAAGTGGAGAAAGTGGGGAAGTGGAGCAAGTTGACGAAGTGGACGAAGTTCACGAAGTTCACGAAGTAGACGATGTTGACGAAGTGGAGGAAGTGGAGGAAGTGGACGGACTTGAGGGAGATGAGGAAGTGGACGAAGTTGACGAAGTGGAGGAAGTGGAGGAACTGGACGAGGTGGACGAGGTGGAGGAAGTAGAGGAAGTGGAGCACGTGGAGGAAGTGCATTAAGGGGAGGAAGTGGAAGAAGTGGAGGAAGTGGAAGAAGGGGAAGAAGCGGAAGAAGAAGTGGACGAAGTGGACAAAGTTGACGAGGTGGACGAAGTTGACGAAATGGACGAAATGGATGAAGTGGACGAAGTCGACGAAGTGGAGGAATTGGAGGAAGTGGATGAAGTCGACGTAGTAGACGACGTGGACGAAGTGGACCACGTAGATGAAGTTGACGAAGTGGTGGAAGTGGACGAAGTTGACGAAGTGGACCATGTAGACGAAGTTGACGAAGTTGACGAAGTGGACGAAGTTGACGAAGTTGACGAAGTGGACGAAGTTGACGAAGTGGACGGAGTTGACGAAGTGGACGGAGTTGACGAAGTGGACAGAGTTGACGAAGTGGACGAAGTTGACGAAGTGGACGAAGTTCAGGAAGTGGACGAAGTGGACTAAGTGGAGGAAGTGGAGGAAGTGGAAGAAGTGGAGGAAGTAGAGGAAGTGGACGAAGTTGAGGAAGTGGACGAAGTAGACGAAGTGGACGAAGTGGAAAAAGTACACGAAGTAGACTAAGTGGACGAAGTGGAGGAAATGGAGGAAGTGGACGAAGTAGATGAAGTTGACAAAGTTGGCGAAGAAGACAAAGTGGACGAAGTTGATGAAGTGGAGGATGTGGAGGAACTGGAGGAACTGGAGGAAGTAGACGAGGTGGACGAGGTGGAGGAAGTAGAGGAAGTGGAGGAAGTTTAGGAATGCGACGAAGTGGAGGAAATGAACGAAGTGCAGGAAGTGGACGAAGTTGACGAAGTGGACGAAGTAGACGAAGTGAACGAAGTTGACAAAGTTGACGAAGTGGACGAAGTGGACGAAGTGGACCATCTGACCGAAGTGGAGGAAGTGGAGGAAGTGGACAAAGTGGACGAAGGGGAGGAAGTGGAGGAAGTAGACGAAGTTGATGAAGTTGGACGAAGTTGACGAAGTGGATGAAGTGCAGGAAGTTGAGGAAGTGGAGTAAGTGGTGGAAGTGAAGGAAGTGGACGATGTGGATGAAGTGGAAGAACAAGTGGAACAAGTGGAGGAAGTGGAGGAATTGGAGGAAGGGGAGGAAGTGGGGGAAGTGGAGGAAGTTGACGAAGTGGACGAAATGGAGGAAGTTGACGAAGTTGACAAAGATGAGAAAGTGGACGAAGTAGAAGAAGTTGACAAAGTGGACGAAGTGGAGGATGTGGACGAAGTGGACAAAGTTGAGGATGTGGTAGAAGTGGAGGAAGTGGACGAGGTGGACGAAGTGGATGAAGTTGACGAAGTGGACTAAGTGGAGGAAGTGGAGGAAATGGAGGCAGTGGACGAAGTTGAGGAAGTTGGCGAAGATGACAAAGTGGACGAAGTGGAGGAAGTGAAGGAAGTGGACGAGGTGGAGGAAGTAGAGGAAGTGGACGATGTGGAGGAAGTGGAGGAAGAGTGAGGAGGGTAGTGGACGAAGTGGAAGAAGTGGAAGAAGCGGAAGAAGAAGTGGACGAAGTGGACAAAGTTGACGAAGTGGAGGAAGTGGACGAGGTGGACGAGGTGGAGGAAGTAGAGGAAGTGGATGAACTGGAGGAAGTGAAGGAAGGGGAGGAAGTGGAGGAAGTTGAAGAAGGGGAAGAAGTGGAAGAAGTGCATGAAGTGGACAAAGTTGACGAAGTGAACGATGTTGAGGAAGTGGATCAATTGGAGGAAGTGGAGGAAGTGTGGACGAGCTGGACGAAGTGGAGGAAGTAGAGGAAGTGAAGGAAGTGGAGGAAGTGGAGGAAGTGGAGGAATGGGAGGAAGTGGAAGAAGCAGAAGAAGAAGTTGACGAACTTGACGAAGTAGAAAAAGTGGACGAAGTTGACGAAGTTGGCGAAGTTGACGAAGTTGGCGAAGTTGACGAAGTGGAAGAAGTGGACGTAGTGTAGGTAGTGGTCGAAGTGGAGGAAGTGGACGATGTGGAGGAAGTGGAGGAAGTGGAGGAAGTGGAGGAAGTTGAGGAAGGGGAGGAAGTGGAGGAAGTGGAGGAAGTTGACGAAGTGGAAAAAGTGGACGAAGTCGATGAAGTGGACGAAGTTGTCGAAGTGGACGAAGTTGATGATGTGGACGAAGTGGACGAAGTGTACGAAGTGTACGAACTGGGCGTAGTGGACGAAGTGGAGGAAGTCGAGGAAGTGGAGGAAGTTGATGAAGTGGACGAAGTGGAGGAAGTGAAGGAAGTGGTGGAAGTGGAGGAAGTTGAGGAAGTGGACCAAGTAGCGAACTTGACGAAGTTGGCGAAGATGACAAAGTGGGCGAAGTTAACGAAGTGGAGCAATTGGAGGAACTGGAGGAAGTAGACGAGGTGGACGAGGTGGAGGAAGTAGAGGAAGTTGAGGAAGTTGAGGAAGAGGAGGAAGTGGAGGAAGTGAACGAAGTGTAGGAAGTGGACGAAGCAGAAGAAGAAGTGGACGAAGTTGACGAAGTGGACGAAGTGGACGAAGTTGACAAAGTTGACGAAGTGGACGAAGGGGACCATCTGAACGAAGTG
Organism: Vigna umbellata; assembly: GCF_029865625.1. Lineage (NCBI taxonomy): Eukaryota > Viridiplantae > Streptophyta > Magnoliopsida > Fabales > Fabaceae > Vigna > Vigna umbellata. The sequence goes on along the minus strand of NW_028274439.1, from coordinate 25,958 downwards.
GAGGAAGTGGACTAAGTGGAGGAAGTGGACGAGGTGGACAAAGTGGAGGAAGTGGAGGAAGTTGAGGAAGTAGAGGAAGTAGACGAAGTTGACGAAGTTGATGATGTTGGACGAAATGGACGGAGTGGAAGAAGTGGAGGAAGTAGAGGAAGTGGAGTAAGTGGTGGAAGTGGAGGAAGAGGAGGAAGTGGACAAAGTGGAAGAAGAAGTGGAGGAAGTGGAGGATGTGGAGGAAGCGGAGGAATGGGAGGAAGTGGAGGAAGTGGAGGAAGTGGACGAAGTTGACGAAGTTGACAAAGTGGATGAAGTAGACGAAGTTCACGAAGTGGACGAAGTTGACGAAGTGGACGAAGTGGACGAAGTGGAGAAACTGTAGGAAGTGGAGGAAGTTGACGAAGTGGAGGAAGTGGAGGAAGTGGAGGAAGTTGACGAAGTGGAGGAAGTCGACGAAGTGGAGGAAGTTGACGAAGTGGAGGAAGTGGACAAAGTGGAATAAGTGAACGAAGTGGAGGAAGTGGAGGAAGTGGACGAAGTTGGCGAAGTTGACGAAGTGGACGAAGTGGAGGAAGTTGGAGGAAGTGGAGGAAGTAGAGGATGTGGACGAAGTTGATGAAGTGGAGAAGTGGACGAAGTGGACGAAGTGGACTAAGTGGAGGAAGTGGAGGAAATGGAGGAAGTGGAGAAAGTGGAGGAAGTGGAGGAAGTGGAGGAAGTGAAGAAAGTGGAGGAGGTGGAGGAAGTTGACGAAGTGGACGAAGTTGAGGAATTGGACGAAGTGGAAGAAGTGGACGAAGTGGACAAATTTGACGAAGCAGACTAAGTGGACGAAGTGCAGGAAATGGAGGAAGTGGACGAAATGGACGAAGTGGAGGAAGTGGAGAAAGTGGGGGAAGTGGAGCAAGTTGACGAAGTGGACGAAGTTCACGAAGTAGACGATGTTGACGAAGTGGAGGAAGTGGAGGAAATGGACGGACTTGAGGGAGATGAGGAAGTGGACGAAGTTGACGAAGTGGAGGAAGTGGAGGAACTGGACGAGGTGGACGAGGTGGAGGAAGTAGAGGAAGTGGAGCACGTGGAGGAAGTGCATTAAGGGGAGGAAGTGGAAGAAGTGGAGGAAGTGGAAGAAGGGGAAGAAGCGGAAGAAGAAGTGGACGAAGTGGACAAAGTTGACGAGGTGGACGAAGTTGACGAAATGGACGAAATGGATGAAGTTGACGAAGTCGACGAAGTGGAGGAATTGGAGGAAGTGGATGAAGTCGACGCAGTAGACGACGTGGACGAAGTGGACCACGTAGATGAAGTTGACGAAGTGGTGGAAGTGGACGAAGTTGACGAAGTGGACCATGTAGACGAAGTTGACGAAGTGGACGAAGTTGACGAAGTTGACGAAGTGGACGAAGTTGACGAAGTGGACGGAGTTGACGAAGTGGACGGAGTTGACGAAGTGGACAGAGTTGACGAAGTGGACGAAGTTGACGAAGTGGACGAAGTTCAGGAAGTGGACGAAGTGGACTAAGTGGAGGAAGTGGAGGAAGTGGAAGAAGTGGAGGAAGTAGAGGAAGTGGACGAAGTTGATGAAGTGAACGAAGTTGACGAAGTGGAGGAAGTGGAGGAAGTGGAGGAAGTGGACGAAGTTGAGGAAGTGGACGAAGTAGACGAAGTGGACGAAGTGGAAAAAGTACACGAAGTAGACTAAGTGGACGAAGTGGAGAAAATGGAGGAAGTGGACGAAGTAGATGAAGTTGACAAAGTTGGCGAAGAAGACAAAGTGGACGAAGTTGATGAAGTGGAGGATGTGGAGGAACTGGAGGAACTGGAGGAAGTAGACGAGGTGGACGAGGTGGAGGAAGTAGAGGAAGTGGAGGAAGTTTAGGAATGCGACGAAGTGGAGGAAATGAACGAAGTGCAGGAAGTGGACGAAGCAGAAGAAGAAGTGGACGAAGTTGACGAAGTGGACGAAGTAGACGAAGTGAACGAAGTTGACAAAGTTGACGAAGTGGACGAAGTGGACGAAGTGGACGAAGTGGACCATCTGACCGAAGTGGAGGAAGTGGAGGAAGTGGACAAAGTGGACGAAGGGGAGGAAGTGGAGGAAGTAGACGAAGTTGATGAAGTTGGACGAAGTTGACGAAGTGGACGAAGTGCAGGAAGTTGAGGAAGTGGAGTAAGTGGTGGAAGTGAAGGAAGTGGACGATGTGGATGAAGTGGAAGAACAAGTGGAACAAGTGGAGGAAGTGGAGGAATTGGAGGAAGGGGAGGAAGTGGGGGAAGTGGAGGAAGTTGACGAAGTGGACGAAATGGAGGAAGTTGACGAAGTTGACAAAGATGAGAAAGTGGACGAAGTAGAAGAAGTTGACAAAGTGGACGAAGTTGAGGATGTGGACGAAGTGGACAAAGTTGAGGATGTGGTAGAAGTGGAGGAAGTGGACGGCCTTGAGGGAGATGAGGAAGTGGACGAAGTTGACGAAGTGGAGGAAGTGGAGGAACTGGACGAGGTGGCCGAGGTGGAGGAAGTAGAGGAAGTGGAGCACGTGGAGGAAGTGCATTAAGGGGAGGAAGTGGAAGAAGTGGAGGAAGTGGAAGAAGGGGAAGAAGCGGAAGAAGAAGTGGACGAAGTGGACAAAGTTGACGAGGTGGACGAAGTTGACGAAATGGACGAAATGGATGAAGTGGACGAAGTCGACGAAGTGGAGGAATTGGAGGAAGTGGATGAAGTCGACGCAGTAGACGACGTGGACGAAGTGGACCACGTAGATGAAGTTGACGAAGTGGTGGAAGTGGACGAAGTTGACGAAGTGGACCATGTAGACGAAGTTGACGAAGTTGACGAAGTGGACGAAGTTGACGAAGTTGACGAAGTGGACGAAGTTGACGAAGTGCACGGAGTTGACGAAGTGGACGGAGTTGACGAAGTGGACAGAGTTGACGAAGTGGACGAAGTTGACGAAATGGACGAAGTTCAGGAAGTGGACGAAGTGGACTAAGTGGAGGAAGTGGAGGAAGTGGAAGAAGTGGAGGAAGTAGAGGAAGTGGACGAAGTTGATGAAGTGAACGAAGTTGACGAAGTGGAGGAAGTGGAGGAAGTTGAGGAAGTGGACGAAGTTGAGGAAGTGGACGAAGTAGACGAAGTGGACGAAGTGGAAAAAGTACACGAAGTAGACTAAGTGGACGAAGTGGAGGAAATGGAGGAATGGACGAAGTAGATGAAGTTGACAAAGTTGGCGAAGAAGACAAAGTGGACGAAGTTGATGAAGTGGAGGATGTGGAGGAACTGGAGGAACTGGAGGAAGTAGACGAGGTGGACGAGGTGGAGGAAGTGGAGGAAGTGGAGGAAGTTTAGGAATGCGACGAAGTGGAGGAAATGAACAAAGTGCAGGAAGTGCACGAAGCAGAAGAAGAAGTGGACGAAGTTGACGAAGTGGACGAAGTAGACGAAGTGAACGAAGTTGACAAAGTTGACGAAGTGGACGAAGTGGACGAAGTGGACGAAGTGGACCATCTGACCGAAGTGGAGGAAGTGGAGGAAGTGGACAAAGTGGACGAAGGGGAGGAAGTGGAGGAAGTAAACGAAGTTGATGAAGTTGGACGAAGTTGACGAAGTGGACGAAGTGCAGGAAGTTGAGGAAGTGGAGTAAGTGGTGGAAGTGAAGGAAGTGGACGATGTGGATGAAGTGGAAGAACAAGTGGAACAAGTGGAGGAATTGGAGGAAGGGGAGGAAGTGGGGGAAGTGGAGGAAGTTGACGAAGTGGACGAAATGGAGGAAGTTGACGAAGTTGACAAAGATGAGAAAGTGGACGAAGTAGAAGAAGTTGACAAAGTGGACGAAGTGGAGGATGTGGACGAAGTGGACAAAGTTGAGGATGTGGTAGAAGTGGAGGAAGTGGACGAGGTGGACGAAGTGGATGAAGTTGACGAAGTGGACTAAGTGGAGGAAGTGGAGGAAATGGAGGCAGTGGACGAAGTTGAGGAAGTTGGCGAAGATGACAAAGTGGACGAAGTGGAGGAAGTGAAGGAAGTGGACGAGGTGGAGGAAGTAGAGGAAGTGGACGATGTGGAGGAAGTGGAGGAAGGGGAGGAAGTGGAGGAAGTGAAGGTAGTGGACGAAGTGGAAGAAGTGGAAGAAGCGCAAGAAGAAGTGGACGAAGTGGACAAAGTTGACGAAGTGGAGGAAGTGGACGAGGTGGACGAGGTGGAGGAAGTAGAGGAAGTGGATGAACTGGAGGAAGTGAAGGAAGGGGAGGAAGTGGAGGAAGTTGAAGAAGGGGAAGAAGTGGAAGAAGTGCATGAAGTGGACAAAGTTGACGAAGTGAACGATGTTGAGGAAGTGGATCAATTGGAGGAAGTGGAGGAAGTGTGGACGAGCTGGACGAAGTGGAGGAAGTAGAGGAAGTGAAGGAAGTGGAGGAAGTGGAGGAAGTGGAGGAATGGGAGGAAGTGGAAGAAGCAGAAGAAGAAGTTGACGAACTTGACGAAGTAGAAAAAGTGGACGAAGTTGACGAAGTTGGCGAAGTTGACGAAGTTGGCGAAGTTGACGAAGTGGAAGAAGTGGACGTAGTGTAGGTAGTGGTCGAAGTGGAGGAAGTGGACGATGTGGAGGAAGTGGAGGAAGTGCAGGAAGTTGAGGAAGTGGAGTAAGTGGTGGAAGTGAAGGAAGTGGACGATGTGGATGAAGTGGAAGAACAAGTGGAACAAGTGGAGGAAGTGGAGGAATTGGAGGAAGGGGAGGAAGTGGGGGAAGTGGAGGAAGTTGACGAAGTGGACGAAATGGAGGAAATTGACGAAGTTGACAAAGATGAGAAAGTGGACGAAGTAGAAGAAGTTGACAAAGTGGACGAAGTGGAGGATGTGGACGAAGTGGACAAAGTTGAGGATGTGGTAGAAGTGGAGGAAGTGGACGAGGTGGACGAAGTGGATGAAGTTGACGAAGTGGACTAAGTGGAGGAAGTGGAGGAAATGGAGGCAGTGGACGAAGTTGAGGAAGTTGGCGAAGATGACAAAGTGGACGAAGTGGAGGAAGTGAAGGAAGTGGACGAGGTGGAGGAAGTAGAGGAAGTGGACGATGTGGAGGAAGTGGAGGAAGTGAAGGTAGTGGACGAAGTGGAAGAAGTGGAAGAAGCGGAAGAAGAAGTGGACGAAGTGGACAAAGTTGACGAAGTGGAGGAAGTGGACGAGGTGGACGAGGTGGAGGAAGTAGAGGAAGTGGATGAACTGGAGGAAGTGAAGGAAGGGGAGGAAGTGGAGGAAGTTGAAGAAGGGGAAGAAGTGGAAGAAGTGCATGAAGTGGACAAAGTTGACGAAGTGAACGATGTTGAGGAAGTGGATCAATTGGAGGAAGTGGAGGAAGTGTGGACGAGCTGGACGAAGTGGAGGAAGTAGAGGAAGTGAAGGAAGTGGAGGAAGTGGAGGAAGTGGAGGAATGGGAGGAAGTGGAAGAAGCAGAAGAAGAAGTTGACGAACTTGACGAAGTAGAAAAAGTGGACGAAGTTGACGAAGTTGGCGAAGTTGACGAAGTTGGCGAAGTTGACGAAGTGGAAGAAGTGGACGTAGTGTAGGTAGTGGTCGAAGTGGAGGAAGTGGACGATGTGGAGGAAGTGGAGGAAGTGGAGGAAGTGGAGGAAGTTGAGGAAGGGGAGGAAGTGGAGGAAGTGGAGGAAGTTGACGAAGTGGAAAAAGTGGACGAAGTCGATGAAGTGGACGAAGTTGTCGAAGTGGACGAAGTTGATGATGTGGACGAAGTGGACGAAGTGTACGAAGTGTACGAACTGGGCGTAGTGGACGAAGTGGAGGAAGTCGAGGAAGTGGAGGAAGTTGATGAAGTGGACGAAGTGGAGGAAGTGAAGGAAGTGGTGGAAGTGGAGGAAGTTGAGGAAGTGGACCAAGTAGCGAACTTGACGAAGTTGGCGAAGATGACAAAGTGGGCGAAGTTAACGAAGTGGAGCAATTGGAGGAACTGGAGGAAGTAGACGAGGTGGACGAGGTGGAGGAAGTAGAGGAAGTTGAGGAAGTTGAGGAAGAGGAGGAAGTGGAGGAAGTGAACGAAGTGTAGGAAGTGGACGAAGCAGAAGAAGAAGTGGACGAAGTTGACGAAGTGGACGAAGTGGACGAAGTTGACAAAGTTGACGAAGTGGACGAAGGGGACCATCTGAACGAAGTGGAGGAAGTGGACTAAGTGGAGGAAGTGGACGAGGTGGACAAAGTGGAGGAAGTGGAGGAAGTTGAGGAAGTAGAGGAAGTAGACGAAGTTGACGAAGTTGATGATGTTGGACGAAATGGACGGAGTGGAAGAAGTGGAGGAAGTAGAGGAAGTGGAGTAAGTGGTGGAAGTGGAGGAAGAGGAGGAAGTGGACAAAGTGGAAGAAGAAGTGGAGGAAGTGGAGGATGTGGAGGAAGCGGAGGAATGGGAGGAAGTGGAGGAAGTGGAGGAAGTGGACGAAGTTGACGAAGTTGACAAAGTGGATGAAGTAGACGAAGTTCACGAAGTGGACGAAGTTGACGAAGTGGACGAAGTGGACGAAGTGGAGAAAGTGTAGGAAGTGGAGGAAGTTGACGAAGTGGAGGAAGTGGAGGAAGTGGAGGAAGTTGACGAAGTGGAGGAAGTCGACGAAGTGGAGGAAGTTGACGAAGTGGAGGAAGTGGACAAAGTGGAATAAGTGAACGAAGTGGAGGAAGTGGAGGAAGTGGACGAAGTTGGCGAAGTTGACGAAGTGGACGAAGTTCAGGAAGTGGACAAAGTGGACTAAGTGGACGAAGTGGAGGAAGTGGAGAAGTAGAGGATGTGGACGAAGTTGATGAAGTGGAGAAGTGGACGAAGTTGACGAAGTGGACTAAGTGGAGGAAGTGGAGGAAGTGGAGGAAATGGAGGAAGTGGAGAAAGTGGAGGAAGTGGAGGAAGTGGAGGAAGTGAAGAAAGTGGAGGAGGTGGAGGAAGTTGACGAAGTGGACGAAGTTGAGGAATTGGACGAAGTGGAAGAAGTGGACGAAGTGGACAAATTTGACGAAGCAGACTAAGTGGACGAAGTGCAGGAAATGGAGGAAGTGGACGAAATGGACGAAGTGGAGGAAGTGGAGAAAGTGGGGGAAGTGGAGCAAGTTGACGAAGTGGACGAAGTTCACGAAGTTCACGAAGTAGACGATGTTGACGAAGTGGAGGAAGTGGAGGAAATGGACGGACTTGAGGGAGATGAGGAAGTGGACGAAGTTGACGAAGTGGAGGAAGTGGAGGAACTGGACGAGGTGGACGAGGTGGAGGAAGTAGAGGAAGTCGAGCACGTGGAGGAAGTGCATTAAGGGGAGGAAGTGGAAGAAGTGGAGGAAGTGGAAGAAGGGGAAGAAGCGGAAGAAGAAGTGGACGAAGTGGACAAAGTTGACGAGGTGGACGAAGTTGACGAAATGGACGAAATGGATGAAGTGGACGAAGTCGACGAAGTGGAGGAATTGGAGGAAGTGGATGAAGTCGACGCAGTAGACGACGTGGACGAAGTGGACCACGTAGATGAAGTTGACGAAGTGGTGGAAGTGGACGAAGTTGACGAAGTGGACCATGTAGACGAAGTTGACGAAGTTGACGAAGTGGACGAAGTTGACGAAGTTGACGAAGTGGACGAAGTTGACGAAGTGGACGGAGTTGACGAAGTGGACGGAGTTGACGAAGTGGACAGAGTTGACGAAGTGGACGAAGTTGACGAAGTGGACGAAGTTCAGGAAGTGGACGAAGTGGACTAAGTGGAGGAAGTGGAGGAAGTGAGGAAGTGGAAGAAGTGGAGGAAGTAGAGGAAGTGGACGAAGTTGATGAAGTGAACGAAGTTGACGAAGTGGAGGAAGTGGAGGAAGTGGAGGAAGTGGACGAAGTTGAGGAAGTGGACGAAGTAGACGAAGTGGACGAAGTGGAAAAAGTACACGAAGTAGACTAAGTGGACGAAGTGGAGGAAATGGAGGAAGTGGACGAAGTAGATGAAGTTGACAAAGTTGGCGAAGAAGACAAAGTGGACGAAGTTGATGAAGTGGAGGATGTGGAGGAACTGGAGGAACTGGAGGAAGTAGACGAGGTGGACGAGGTGGAGGAAGTAGAGGAAGTGGAGGAAGTTTAGGAATGCGACGAAGTGGAGGAAATGAACGAAGTGCAGGAAGTGGACGAAGCAGAAGAAGAAGTGGACGAAGTTGACGAAGTGGACGAAGTAGACGAAGTGAACGAAGTTGACAAAGTTGACGAAGTGGACGAAGTGGACGAAGTGGACGAAGTGGACCATCTGACCGAAGTGGAGGAAGTGGAGGAAGTGGACAAAGTGGACGAAGGGGAGGAAGTGGAGGAAGTAGACGAAGTTGATGAAGTTGGACGAAGTTGACGAAGTGGACGAAGTGCAGGAAGTTGAGGAAGTGGAGTAAGTGGTGGAAGTGAAGGAAGTGGACGATGTGGATGAAGTGGAAGAACAAGTGGAACAAGTGGAGGAAGTGGAGGAATTGGAGGAAGGGGAGAAGTGGGCGAAGTGGAGGAAGTTGACGAAGTGGACGAAATGGAGGAAGTTGACGAAGTTGACAAAGATGAGAAAGTGGACGAAGTAGAAGAAGTTGACAAAGTGGACGAAGTTGAGGATGTGGACGAAGTGGACAAAGTTGAGGATGTGGTAGAAGTGGAGGAAGTGGACGGACTTGAGGGAGATGAGGAAGTGGACGAAGTTGACGAAGTGGAGGAAGTGGAGGAACTGGACGAGGTGGCCGAGGTGGAGGAAGTAGAGGAAGTGGAGCACGTGGAGGAAGTGCATTAAGGGGAGGAAGTGGAAGAAGTGGAGGAAGTGGAAGAAGGGGAAGAAGCGGAAGAAGAAGTGGACGAAGTGGACAAAGTTGACGAGGTGGACGAAGTTGACGAAATGGACGAAATGGATGAAGTGGACGAAGTCGACGAAGTGGAGGAATTGGAGGAAGTGGATGAAGTCGACGCAGTAGACGACGTGGACGAAGTGGACCACGTAGATGAAGTTGACGAAGTGGTGGAAGTGGACGAAGTTGACGAAGTGGACCATGTAGACGAAGTTGACGAAGTGGACGAAGTTGACGAAGTTGACGAAGTGGACGAAGTTGACGAAGTGCACGGAGTTGACGAAGTGGACGGAGTTGACGAAGTGGACAGAGTTGACGAAGTGGACGAAGTTGACGAAATGGACGAAGTTCAGGAAGTGGACGAAGTGGACTAAGTGGAGGAAGTGGAAGAAGTGGAGGAAGTAGAGGAAGTGGACGAAGTTGATGAAGTGAACGAAGTTGACGAAGTGGAGGAAGTGGAGGAAGTTGAGGAAGTGGACGAAGTTGAGGAAGTGGACGAAGTAGACGAAGTGGACGAAGTGGAAAAAGTACACGAAGTAGACTAAGTGGACGAAGTGGAGGAAATGGAGGAAGTGGACGAAGTAGATGAAGTTGACAAAGTTGGCGAAGAAGACAAAGTGGACGAAGTTGATGAAGTGGAGGATGTGGAGGAACTGGAGGAACTGGAGGAAGTAGACGAGGTGGACGAGGTGGAGGAAGTAGAGGAAGTGGAGGAAGTTTAGGAATGCGACGAAGTGGAGGAAATGAACGAAGTGCAGGAAGTGCACGAAGCAGAAGAAGAAGTGGACGAAGTTGACGAAGTGGACGAAGTAGACGAAGTGAACGAAGTTGACAAAGTTGACGAAGTGGACGAAGTGGACGAAGTGGACGAAGTGGACCATCTGACCGAAGTGGACGAAGTGGACGAAGTGGACAAAGTGGACGAAGGGGAGGAAGTGGAGGAAGTAGACGAAGTTGATGAAGTTGGACGAAGTTGACGAAGTGGACGAAGTGCAGGAAGTTGAGGAAGTGGAGTAAGTGGTGGAAGTGAAGGAAGTGGACGATGTGGATGAAGTGGAAGAACAAGTGGAACAAGTGGAGGAATTGGAGGAAGGGGAGGAAGTGGGGGAAGTGGAGGAAGTTGACGAAGTGGACGAAATGGAGGAAGTTGACGAAGTTGACAAAGATGAGAAAGTGGACGAAGTAGAAGAAGTTGACAAAGTGGACGAAGTGGAGGATGTGGACGAAGTGGACAAAGTTGAGGATGTGGTAGAAGTGGAGGAAGTGGACGAGGTGGACGAAGTGGATGAAGTTGACGAAGTGGACTAAGTGGAGGAAGTGGAGGAAATGGAGGCAGTGGACGAAGTTGAGGAAGTTGGCGAAGATGACAAAGTGGACGAAGTGGAGGAAGTGAAGGAAGTGGACGAGGTGGAGGAAGTAGAGGAAGTGGACGATGTGGAGGAAGTGGAGGAAGGGGAGGAAGTGGAGGAAGTGAAGGTAGTGGACGAAGTGGAAGAAGTGGAAGAAGCGGAAGAAGAAGTGGACGAAGTGGACAAAGTTGACGAAGTGGAGGAAGTGGACGAGGTGGACGACGTGGAGGAAGTAGAGGAAGTGGATGAACTGGAGGAAGTGAAGGAAGGGGAGGAAGTGGAGGAAGTTGAAGAAGGGGAAGAAGTGGAAGAAGTGCATGAAGTGGACAAAGTTGACGAAGTGAACGATGTTGAGGAAGTGGATTAATTGGAGGAAGTGGAGGAAGTGTGGACGAGCTGGACGAAGTGGAGGAAGTAGAGGAAGTGAAGGAAGTGGAGGAAGTGGAGGAAGTGGAGGAATGGGAGGAAGTGGAAGAAGCAGAAGAAGAAGTTGACGAACTTGACGAAGTAGAAAAAGTGGACGAAGTTGACGAAGTTGGCGAAGTTGACGAAGTTGGCGAAGTTGACGAAGTGGAAGAAGTGGACGTAGTGTAGGTAGTGGTCGAAGTGGAGGAAGTGGACGATGTGGAGGAAGTGGAGGAAGTGGAGGAAGTTGAGGAAGGGGAGGAAGTGGAGGAAGTGGAGGAAGTTGACGAAGTGGAAGAAGTGGACGAAGTCGATGAAGTGGACGAAGTTGTCGAAGTGGACGAAGTTGATGATGTGGACGAAGTGGACGAAGTGTACGAACTGGGCGTAGTGGACGAAGTGGAGGAAGTCGAGGAAGTCGAGGAAGTTGATGAAGTGGACGAAGTGGAGGAAGTGAAGGAAGTGGTGGAAGTGGAGGAAGTTGAGGAAGTGGACCAAGTAGCGAACTTGACGAAGTTGGCGAAGATGACAAAGTGGGCGAAGTTAACGAAGTGGAGCAATTGGAGGAACTGGAGGAAGTAGACGAGGTGGACGAGGTGGAGGAAGTAGAGGAAGTTGAGGAAGTTGAGGAAGAGGAGGAAGTGGAGGAAGTGAACGAAGTGCAGGAAGTGGACGAAGCAGAAGAAGAAGTGGACGAAGTTGACGAAGTGGACGAAGTGGACGAAGTTGACAAAGTTGACGAAGTGGACGAAGGGGACCATCTGAACGAAGTGGAGGAAGTGGACTAAGTGGAGGAAGTGGACGAGGTGGACAAAGTGGAGGAAGTGGAGGAAGTTGAGGAAGTAGAGGAAGTAGACGAAGTTGACGAAGTTGATGATGTTGGACGAAATGGACGGAGTGGAAGAAGTGGAGGAAGTAGAGGAAGTGGAGTAAGTGGTGGAAGTGGAGGAAGAGGAGGAAGTGGACAAAGTGGAAGAAGAAGTGGAGGAAGTGGAGGATGTGGAGGAAGCGGAGGAATGGGAGGAAGTGGAGGAAGTGGAGGAAGTGGACGAAGTTGACGAAGTTGACAAAGTGGATGAAGTAGACGAAGTTCACGAAGTGGACGAAGTTGACGAAGTGGACGAAGTGGACGAAGTGGAGCAAGTGTAGGAAGTGGAGGAAGTTGACGAAGTGGAGGAAGTGGAGGAAGTGGAGGAAGTTGACGAAGTGGAGGAAGTTGACGAAGTGGAGGAAGTTGACGAAGTGGAGGAAGTGGACAAAGTGGAATAAGTGAACGAAGTGGAGGAAGTGGAGGAAGTGGACGAAGTTGGCGAAGTTGACGAAGTGGACGAAGTTCAGGAAGTGGACAAAGTGGACTAAGTGGACGAAGTGGAGGAAGTGGAGGAAGTAGAGGATGTGGACGAAGTTGATGAAGTGGAGAAGTGGACAAAGTTGACGAAGTGGACTAAGTGGAGGAAGTGGAGGAAGTGGAGGAAATGGAGGAAGTGGAGAAAGTGGAGGAAGTGGAGGAAGTGGAGGAAGTGAAGAAAGTGGAGGAGGTGGAGGAAGTTGACGAAGTGGACGAAGTTGAGGAATTGGACGAAGTGGAAGAAGTGGACGAAGTGGACAAATTTGACGAAGCAGACTAAGTGGACAAAGTGCAGGAAATGGAGGAAGTGGACGAAATGGAGGAAGTGGAGGAAGTGGAGAAAGTGGGGGAAGTGGAGCAAGTTGACGAAGTGGACGAAGTTCACGAAGTTCACGAAGTAGACGATGTTGACGAAGTGGAGGAAGTGGAGGAAATGGACGGACTTGAGGGAGATGAGGAAGTGGACGAAGTTGACGAAGTGGAGGAAGTGGAGGAACTGGACGAGGTGGACGAGGTGGAGGAAGTAGAGGAAGTGGAGCACATGGAGGAAGTGCATTAAGGGGAGGAAGTGGAAGAAGTGGAGGAAGTGGAAGAAGGGGAAGAAGCGGAAGAAGAAGTGGACGAAGTGGACAAAGTTGACGAGGTGGACGAAGTTGACGAAATGGACGAAATGGATGAAGTGGACGAAGTCGACGAAGTGGAGGAATTGGAGGAAGTGGATGAAGTCGACGCAGTAGACGACGTGGACGAAGTGGACCACGTAGATGAAGTTGACGAAGTGGTGGAAGTGGACGAAGTTGACGAAGTGGACCATGTAGACGAAGTTGACGAAGTTGACGAAGTGGACGAAGTTGACGAAGTTGACGAAGTGGACGAAGTTGACGAAGTGGACGGAGTTGACGAAGTGGACGGAGTTGACGAAGTGGACAGAGTTGACGAAGTGGACGAGTTGACGAAGTGGACGAAGTTCAGGAAGTGGACGAAGTGGACTAAGTGGAGGAAGTGGAGGAAGTGGAAGAAGTGGAGGAAGTAGAGGAAGTGGACGAAGTTGATGAAGTGAACGAAGTTGACGAAGTGGAGGAAGCGGAGGAAGTGGAGGAAGTGGACGAAGTTGAGGAAGTGGACGAAGTAGACGAAGTGGACGAAGTGGAAAAAGTACACGAAGTAGACTAAGTGGACGAAGTGGAGGAAATGGAGGAAGTGGACGAAGTAGATGAAGTTGACAAAGTTGGTGAAGAAGACAAAGTGGACGAAGTTGATGAAGTGGAGGATGTGGAGGAACTGGAGGAACTGGAGGAAGTAGACGAGGTGGACGAGGTGGAGGAAGTAGAGGAAGTGGAGGAAGTTTAGGAATGCGACGAAGTGGAGGAAATGAACGAAGTGCAGGAAGTGGACGAAGCAGAAGAAGAAGTGGACGAAGTTGACGAAGTGGATGAAGTAGACGAAGTGAACGAAGTTGACAAAGTTGACGAAGTGGACGAAGTGGACGAAGTGGACGACGAAGTGGACCATCTGACCGAAGTGGAGGAAGTGGAGGAAGTGGACAAAGTGGACGAAGGGGAGGAAGTGGAGGAAGTAGACGAAGTTGATGAAGTTGGACGAAGTTGACGAAGTGGACGAAGTGCAGGAAGTTGAGGAAGTGGAGTAAGTGGTGGAAGTGAAGGAAGTGGACGATGTGGATGAAGTGGAAGAACAAGTGGAACAAGTGGAGGAAGTGGAGGAATTGGAGGAAGGGGAGGAAGTGGGGGAAGTGGAGGAAGTTGACGAAGTGGACGAAATGGAGGAAGTTGACGAAGTTGACAAAGATGAGAAAGTGGACGAAGTAGAAGAAGTTGACAAAGTGGACGAAGTTGAGGATGTGGACGAAGTGGACAAAGTTGAGGATGTGGTAGAAGTGGAGGAAGTGGACGGACTTGAGGGAGATGAGGAAGTGGACGAAGTTGACGAAGTGGAGGAAGTGGAGGAACTGGACGAGGTGGACGAGGTGGAGGAAGTAGAGGAAGTGGAGCACGTGGAGGAAGTGCATTAAGGGGAGGAAGTGGAAGAAGTGGAGGAAGTGGAAGAAGGGGAAGAAGCGGAAGAAGAAGTGGACGAAGTGGACAAAGTTGACGAGGTGGACGAAGTTGACGAAATGGACGAAATGGATGAAGTGGACGAAGTCGACGAAGTGGAGGAATTGGAGGAAGTGGATGAAGTCGACGCAGTAGACGACGTGGACGAAGTGGACCACGTAGATGAAGTTGACGAAGTGGTGGAAGTGGACGAAGTTGACGAAGTGGACCATGTAGACGAAGTTGACGAAGTTGACGAAGTGGACGAAGTTGACGAAGTTGACGAAGTGGACGAAGTTGACGAAGTGGACGGAGTTGACGAAGTGGACGGAGTTGACGAAGTGGACAGAGTTGACGAAGTGGACGAAGTTGACGAAGTGGACGAAGTTCAGGAAGTGGACGAAGTGGACTAAGTGGAGGAAGTGGAGGAAGTGGAAGAAGTGGAGGAAGTAGAGGAAGTGGACGAAGTTGATGAAGTGAACGAAGTTGACGAAGTGGAGGAAGCGGAGGAAGTGGAGGAAGTGGACGAAGTTGAGGAAGTGGACGAAGTAGACGAAGTGGACGAAGTGGAAAAAGTACACGAAGTAGACTAAGTGGACGAAGTGGAGGAAATGGAGGAAGTGGACGAAGTAGATGAAGTTGACAAAGTTGGCGAAGAAGACAAAGTGGACGAAGTTGATGAAGTGGAGGATGTGGAGGAACTGGAGGAACTGGAGGAAGTAGACGAGGTGGACGAGGTGGAGGAAGTAGAGGAAGTGGAGGAAGTTTAGGAATGCGACGAAGTGGAGGAAATGAACGAAGTGCAGGAAGTGCACGAAGCAGAAGAAGAAGTGGACGAAGTTGACGAAGTGGACGAAGTTGTCGAAGTGGACGAAGTTGACGATGTGGACAAGGTTGATGGAGTGGACGAAGTGTAAGAAGTGGACGAAGTGACGAGTGGACGAAGTGGACGAAGTGGACGAAGTGGACCATCTGACCGAAGTGGAGGAAGTGGAGGAAGTGGACAAAGTGGACGAAGGGGAGGAAGTGGAGGAAGTAGACGAAGTTGATGAAGTTGGACGAAGTTGACGAAGTGGACGAAGTGCAGGAAGTTGAGGAAGTGGAGTAAGTGGTGGAAGTGAAGGAAGTGGACGATGTGGATGAAGTAACAAGTGGAACAAGTGGAGGAATTGGAGGAAGGGGAGGAAGTGGGGGAAGTGGAGGAAGTTGACGAAGTGGACGAAATGGAGGAAGTTGACGAAGTTGACAAAGATGAGAAAGTGGACGAAGTAGAAGAAGTTGACAAAGTGGACGAAGTGGAGGATGTGGACGAAGTGGACAAAGTTGAGGATGTGGTAGAAGTGGAGGAAGTGGACGAGGTGGACGAAGTGGATGAAGTTGACGAAGTGGACTAAGTGGAAGGAGGAAATGTGGACGAAGTTGAGGAATGTGGACGAAGTGGAGGAAGTGAAGGAAGTGGACGATGTGGGAGGCGTGTGAGAAGTGGGAGGAAGTGGAGGAAGTGAAGGTAGTGGACGAAGTGGAAGAAGTGGAAGAAGCGGAAGAAGAAGTGGACGAAGTGGACAAGTTGACGAAGTGGAGAAGTGGACGAGGTGGACGACGTGGAGGAAGTAGAGGAAGTGGATGAACTGGAGGAAGTGAAGGAAGGGGAGGAAGTGGAGGAAGTTGAAGAAGGGGAAGAAGTGGAAGAAGTGCATGAAGTGGACAAAGTTGACGAAGTGAACGATGTTGAGGAAGTGGATTAATTGAGGAAGTGGAGGAAGTGTGGACGAGCTGGACGAAGTGGAGGAAGTAGAGGAAGTGAAGGAAGTGGAGAAGTGGAGGAAGTGGAGGAATGGGAGGAAGTGGAAGAAGCAGAAGAAGAAGTTGACGAACTTGACGAAGTAGAAAAAGTGGACGAAGTTGACGAAGTTGGCGAAGTTGACGAAGTTGGCGAAGTTGACGAAGTGGAAGAAGTGGACGTAGTGTAGGTAGTGGTCGAAGTGGAGGAAGTGGACGATGTGGAGGAAGTGGAGGAAGTGGAGGAAGTGGAGGAAGTGAGGAAGGGGAGGAAGTGGAGGAAGTGGAGGAAGTTGACGAAGTGGAAGAAGTGGACGAAGTCGATGAAGTGGACGAAGTTGTCGAAGTGGACGAAGTTGATGATGTGGACGAAGTGGACGAAGTGTACGAAGTGTACGAACTGGGCGGAGTGGACGAAGTGGAGGAAGTCGAGGAAGTGGAGGAAGTTGATGAAGTGGAGGAAGTGGAGGAAGTGAAGGAAGTGGTGGAAGTGGAGGAAGTTGAGGAAGTGGACCATGTAGCGAACTTGACGAAGTTGGCGAAGATGACAAAGTGGGCGAAGTTAACGAAGTGGAGCAATTGGAGGAACTGGAGGAAGTAGACGAGGTGGACGAGGTGGAGGAAGTAGAGGAAGTTGAGGAAGTTGAGGAAGAGGAGGAAGTGGAGGAAGTGAACGAAGTGCAGGAAAGTGGACGAAGCAGAAGAAGAAGGGGACGAAGTTGACGAAGTGGCGAAGTGGACGAAGTTGACAAAGTTGACGAAGTGGACGAAGGGGACCATCTGAACGAAGTGGAGGAAGTGGACTAAGTGGAGAAGTGGACGAGGTGGACAAAGTGGAGGAACTGGAGGAAGTTGAGGAAGTAGAGGAAGTAGACGAAGTTGACGAAGTTGATGATGTTGGACGAAATGGACGGAGTGGAAGAAGTGGAAGGAAGTAGAGGAAGTGGAGTAAGTGGTGGAAGTCGAGAGAGGAGGAAGTGGACAAAGTGGAAGAAGAAGTGGAGGAAGTGGAGGATGTGGAGGAAGCGAGGAATGGGAGGAAGTGGAGAGTGGGGGAAGTGGAGGAAGTGGACGAAGTTGACGAAGTTGACAAAGTGGTGAAGTAGACGAAGTTCACGAAGTGGACGAAGTTGACGAAGTGGACGAAGTGGAGAAAGTGTAGGAAGTGGAGGAAGTTGACGAAGTGGGAAGGAAGTGGAGGAAGTGGAAGTGGAAGTTGACGAAGTGGAGGAATGTTGACGAAGTGGAGGAAGTGGACAAAGTGGAATAAGTGAACGAAGTGGAGGAAGTGGACGAAGTTGGGCGAAGTTTGACGAAGTGGACGAAGTTCAGGAAGTGGACAAAGTGGACTAAGTGGACGAAGTGGAGGAAGTGGAGGAAGTAGAGGATGTGGACGAAGTTGATGAAGTGGAGAAGTGGACGAAGTTGACGAGTGGACTAAGTGGAGGAAGTGGAGGAAGTGAGGAAATGGAGGAAGTGACGAGTGGACGAAGTAGACGAAGTTCGCGAAGATGACAAAGTGGACGAAGTGGCGAAGTGGAGGAAGTGGAGGAAGTGGAACGAGGTGCAGGAAGTAGAGGAAGTGGAGGAAGGTTTGAGCAAGTGGAGGGGGGAAGAGGGGAGGAAGTGGACGAAGTGGACGAAGCGGGAAGAAGAAGTGGACGAAGTGGGCGAAGTTGACAAAGTTGACGAAGTTGAGGAAGTGGAGGAAGTGGAGGAAGTGGACGAAGTGGAGGAAGTGCAGGACGTAGAGAACGTAGAGGAAGGGAGGAAGGGGAGGAAGTGGACCAAGTGGAGGAAGTTAACGAAGTGGAAGAAGTGGACGAAGTTGACGAAGTGGACGAAGTTGTCGAAGTGGACGAAGTTGACGATGTGGACAAGGTTGATGGAGTGGACGAAGTGTAAAAGTGGACGAAGTTGACGAAGTGGAGGAAGGGAGGTAGTGAAGGACGTGGAGGAAGTGGTGGAAGTGGAGGAAGTGGAGGATTGTGACGAAGTTGACGAATTGGACGAAGTGGAGGAAGTGGACGAGGTTGACAAAGTGGACGAAGTGGACTAAGTGAAGGAAGTGGAGGAAGTGGACAAAGTGGAGGAAATGGAGGATGTGGACGACGAAGTGGACGAATTGACGAAGTAGGCGAAGTTGAGAAAGTGGACGAAGTTGAAGAAGTGGACGAAGTTGACGAAGTTCAAAAGTGGACGAGGTGGACGAAGTGGAGGAACTAGATGAAGTGGAGGAAGTCGAGGAAGGAGAGGAAGTGGAAGAAGTGTAAGAAGAAGTGGACAAAGTGGACGAAGTGCACGAAGTGGAGGAAGTGGACTAAGTGGAGGAACTGGACGAAGTGGAGGAACTGGACGAAGTGGAGGAAGTGGACGAAGTGGACAAAGTTGACAAAGTTGGCGAAGTTGATCAAGTGGACGAAGTGGACGAAGTTGACGAAGTGGACGAAGTGGACGAAGTGGACGAAGTGGACGAAGTGGACGAAGTGGACGAAGTGGACGAAGTGGATGAAATTGACGTAGTGGACGAAGTTGAGGAAGTGGAGGAAGTGGAGGAAGTGGACGAAGTTGACGAAGTGCACTAAGTGGACGAAGTAGAGGAAGTGTAGGAAGTGGAGGAAATGGAGGCAGTGGACGAAGAGAACGAAATAGATGAAGTTGGCGAAGATGACAAAGTTGATGAAGTGGAGGAAGTGGAGGAAGAGGAGGAGGTGGACGAGGTGGAGGAGGTAGAGGAAGTGGAGGAAGTGGAGGAAGAGGAGGAAGGGGAGGAAGTGGATGAAGTGGAGAAAATGGAGGAAGTCGAAGAAGTGGAGGAAGTGGAGAAAGTGGCGGAAGTGGAGGAAGTTGACGAAGTGGACGAAGTGGACAAACTTGACGAAATGGACGAAGTTGACGAAGTCGAAGAAGTTGACGAAGTGGACGAAGTGGACAGACTAGAGGGAGATGAGGAAGTGGACGAAGTTGACGAAGTCGAGGAAGTGGACGAAGTGGCCGAAGCGGACGAAGTGGCCGAAACGGACGAACTGGAGGTAGTGGAGGATGTGGAGTAAGTAGAGTAATTGGAGGAAGTGGAGGAACTGGAGGAAGTGGACGATGTGGACAAAGTGGAAGAAGAAGTGGACAAAGTGGAAGAAGAAGTGGACAAAGTGGAGGAAGTGGAGGAAGTGAAGGAAGTAGAATAAGTGGAGAAAGTTGAGGAAGTGGATGAAGTGGACAAAGTGGAGGAAGTTGACGAAGTGGTCGAAGTCGACGAAGTGGAGAAGTTAACGAAGTGGACTAAGTGGAGGAAGTGGACGAAGTGGAGGAAGTGGACGAAGTGAACGAAGTTGACGAAGTTGGCGAAGTGGACAAAGTGGACGAAGTTGACGAGGTGGAAGAAGTTGACGAAGTGGAGCGAGGGGAGGAAGTGAGGAAGTGGAGGAAGTGGACGAGGTCGACGAAGTGGAGGAAGTAGAGGAAGTGGAGGAAGGGGAGGAATGGAGAAATGGAGGAAGTGGACGAAGTCTATGAAGTGGACGACGAAGTGAAAGAAGCGGAAGATGCGGAAGAAGCGAAAGAAGTAGACGAAGTGGAGCAAGTGGACGAAGTTGACAAAGTATACAAAGTGGACGAAGTTGACGAAGTGGAGGAAGTGGAGGAAGTAGACGAAGTGGATGAAGTGGAGGAAGTGGAGGAAGTTGACGAAGTGGTCAAAGTCGACGAAGTGGAGGAAGTGGACTAAGTGGAGGAAGTGGACGAAGTGGAGGAAGTGGACGAAGTGAACGAAGTTGACGAAGTTGGCGAAGTTGACAAAGTGGACGAAGTTGACGAGGTGGAAGAAGTTGACGAAGTGGAGCAAGGGGAGGACGTGAGGGAAGTGGAGGAAGTGGACGAGGTCGACGAAGTGGAGGAAGTAGAGGAAGTGGAAGAAGGGAAGGAATGGAGGAAATGGAGGAAGTGGACGAAGTCTATGAAGTGGACGACGAAGTGAAAGAAGCGGAAGTTGCGGAAGAAGCGAAAGAAGAAGTAGACGAAGTGGAGCAAGTGGACGAAGTGGACGAAGTTGACAAAGTATACAAAGTGGACGAAGTTGACGAAGTGCACGAAGTTGACGAAGTGGAGGAAGTGGAGGAAGTAGACGAAGTGGAAGAAGTCGACGAAGTCGACGAAGTGGAGGAAGTGGACGAGGTGGACGAATTGGAGGAAGTAGAGGAAGTGGACTAAGTGGACGAAATGGAGGAAGTGGAGGAAGTAGAGGAAGTGGAGGAAGTGGGGGAAGTGGAGGAAGGGGAGGAAGTGAACAAAGTTGACGAATTTGACGAATTTGACGAAGTGGACGAAGTTGATGAAGTGGAATAAGTGGACGAAGTCGACGAGGTGAAGGAAGTGGAGGAAGTGGAGGAAGTGGACGAAGTTGAGGAAGTTGACGAAATGGACGAAGGGGACGAAGTGGACGAAGTTGACAAAGTGGACGTAGTGGACTAGGTGGAGGAAGTGGAGGAAGTAGAGGAAGTGGAGGAAGTGGAGGAAGTGGACGAAATAGACGAATTTGACGAAGTTGGCAAAGATGTGAAAGTTGAGGAAGTGGACGAAGTTGACGAAGTGTAAGAAGTGGAAGAACGCGAAGAAGCGGAAGAGGAAGTAGACGAAGTGGACAAAGTTGACGATGTGGAAGAAGTAGAGGAAGTGCACGAAGTGGATGAAGAGGTGGAAGTGGACGAAGTGGATTTAGTGGACGAAGTTGACGAAGTTGACAAAGTGGACGAAGTTGACGAAGTGGAAGAAGTTGACGAAGTGGACAAAGTTGACGAACTTGACGAATTTGACAAAGTGGACGAAGTAGACGAAGTTGACGAAGTGGACGAAGTAGACGAAATTGACGAAGTAGAAGAAGCTGACGAAGTGGACGAAGTTGACGAAGTGGACGAAGTTGACGAAGTGAAGGAAGTGGAGGAAGTAGAGGAAGTGGAGGAAGTGGTAGAAGTGGAGGAAGTTGACGAAGCCGTCGCAGTTGACGAAGTGGACGACGTGGAGGAAATGGACGAAATGGAGGAAGTGGACGAAGTGAACGAAGTGGAGGAAGTGGAGGAAGTTGACGAAGTGGACAAAGTGGACGGTGTGGACGAAGTGGACGAAATCGACGAAATAGACGAAGTGGAGGAAGTGGAGCAAGTGGACGAAGTGGATTAAGTGGACAAAGTGGAGGAAGTGGACGAAGTGGAGGAAGTGGATGAAGTGGATGAAGTGGACGAAGTGGACGAAATGGACAATGTGGAGGAAGTGGAGGAAGTGGACGAAGTTGACGAAGTGGACTAAGCGGACGAAGTAGAGGAAGCGGAGTAAGTGGAGGAAGTACACGAAGTGGAAGAAGTCGACGAAGTCGACGAAGTGGAGGAAGTGGAGGAAGTGGAGGATGTGGACGAGGTGGACGAAGTGGAGGAAGTAGAGGGAGTGGACGAAGTGAATGAAGTTGACGAAGTGGAGGAAGTGGAGGAAGTAGAGCAAGTGGACGAAGTTGACGAAGTGAAAGAAGTTGACGGAGTGGAGGAAGTGGAGGAAGTGGAGGAGGTGGAGGAAGTTGAGGAAGTGGACGAAGTTGAGGAAGTGGACGAAGTAGACGAAGTGGAAGAAGTGGACGAAGTGTACAAAGTAGACGAAGTAGATTAAGTGGACGAAGTGGACAAAGTGGAGGATATAGAGGAAGTGGACGAAGTAGATGAAGTTGACAAAGTTGGCGAAGAAGACAAAGTGGACGAAGTTGAGGAAGTGGAGGATGTGGAGGAAGTGGAGGAAGTAGACGAGGTGGACGAGGTGGAGGAAGTAGAGGAAGTGGAGGAAGTGGAAGAAGCTGACGAAGCTGACGAAGTTGACGAAGTGGACGAAGTTGACGAAGTGGAGGAAGTGGAGGAAGTAGAGGAAGTGGAGGAAGTGGTAGAAGTGGAGGAAGTTGACGAAGTCGTCGAAGTTGACGAGGTGGACGAAGTTGACGAGGTGGACGAAGTTGACGAAGTGGACGACGTGGAGGAAATGGACGAAGTGGACGAAGTGGACGAAGTGAACGAAGTGGAGGAAGTGGAGGAAGTTGACGAAGTGGACGAAGTGGACGATGTGGATTAAGTGGACGAAATAGACGAATTAGACGAAGTGGACGAAGTCGAGGAAGTGGACGAAGTGGATTAAGTGGACAAAGTGGAGGAAGTGGACGAAGTGGAGGAAGTGGATGAACTGGATGAAGTGGACGAAGTGGACGAAATGGACAAAGTGGAGGAAGTGGAGGAAGTGGACGAAGTGGAGGAAGTGGATGAAGTGGATTAAGTGGATGAAGTTGACGAAGTGGATGAGTGAGGAGTGGACGACGTGGACGAAGTGGACAAAGTAGACGAAGTAGACTAAGTGGACGAAGTGGAGGAAATGTAGGAAGTGGACGAAGTAGATGAAGTTGACAAAGTTGATGAAGTGGAGGATGTGGAGGAACTGGAGGAACTGGAGGAACTGGAGGAACTAGACGAGGTGGACGATGTGGAGGAAGTAGAGGAAGTGGAGGAAGTTTAGGAATGCGAGGAAGTGGAGGAAATGAATGAAGAGCAGGAAGTGGACGAAGCACAAGAAGAAGTGGATGAAGTGGAGAAGTGGAGGAAGTGTACGAAGTGGACGAAATGGACGAAGTGGAGGAAGTGGAGGAAGTGAAGGAAGTGGACGAACTTGACGAAGTGGAAGAAGTGGAAGCAGAAGTGGACGAAATGGTGGAAGTGGGTGAAGTGGCTGAAGTTGACGAAGTTGACGAAGTGGACGAAGTTGACGAAGTGGAGGAAGTGGACTAAGTGGACGAAGTGGACGAAGTAGACGAAGTTGACGAAGTGGAGGAAGTGGAGGAAGTGGAGGAAGTGGACGAAGATGGCGAAGTTGACAAAGTGCAGGAAGTGGACGAAGTTGACGAGGTGGAGGAAGTGGACGAAGTGGAGGAGTGGACGAAGTGGGGGAGGTGGACAATGTGGACGAAGAGGAAGTGGAGGCACTGGAGGAAGTGGAGGAAGTTGGGGAAGTGGAGGAAGTTGACGAAGTGGTCGAAGTTGACAAATTTGCCGAAGTGGAGGAAGTAGAGGAAGTGGACGAAGTGTTGGAAGGGGAGGAAGAGGAGGAAGTGGACGAAGTGGAGGAAGTTGAGGAAGTGGAAGAGGTGGACGAAGTGGACGAAGTTGACGAAGTGGAGGAAGTGGACGAAGTGTACGAAGTGGACGAAATGGACGAAGTGGAGGAAGTGGAGGAATTGGACGAAGCGGAGGAAGTGGAGGAAGTGGAGGAAGTGGACGAACTTGACGAAGTGGAAGAAGTGGAAGCAGAAGTGCACGAAATGGTGGAAGTGGGTGAAGTTGCTGAAGTTGACGAAGTGGAGGAAGTGGACGAAGTTGACGAAGTGGAGGAAGTGGACTAAGTGGACGAAGTGGAGGAAGTGGATGAAGTGGACGAAGTGCAGGAAGTGGACGAAGTTGGCGAAGTTGACAAAGTGGAGGAAGTGGACGAAGTTGACGAAGTGGAGGAAGTGGAGGTAGTGGAGGAAGTGGAGGAATGGAGGAAGTGGAGGAAGTGGAGGAAGTGGGGGAAGTGGACATTGTGGAAGTTGACGAAGTGGAGGAAGTTGACGAAGTGGAGAAAGTGGAGGAAGTGGACGAAGTGGAGGAAGTGGACGAAGTGGACGAAGTTGACGAAGTGGAATAAGTGAACGAAGTGGAGGAAGTGGAGGAAGTGAGGAAGTTGGCAAGTGGACGAAGTGGACTAAGTGGAGGGAGGAAGTGGAGGAAGTAGTGGATGTGGACGAAGTTGACGAAGTGGACGAAGTGGACGAAATGGACGCAGGTGACGAATGGACTAAGTGGAGGACGTGGAGGAAATGGAGGAAATAGACGAAGTGGACGAAGTGGATGAAGTAGACGAAGTTGACGACGTTGGCGAAGATGACAAAGTGGACGAAGTTGACGAAGTGGAGGAAGTGGAATAGGTGGACGAGGTGCAGGAAGTAGAGGAAGTGGAGGAAGTTGAGCAGGTGGAGGAAGGGGAGGAAGTGGAAGAAGTGGAAAAAGCGGAAAAAAGAAGTGGACGTAGTGGGCGAAGTTGACAAAGTTGACGAAGTTGACAAAGTGGACGAAGTTGAAGAAGAAGTGACGAAGTTGACGAAGTTGGCGAAGTTGACGAAGTTGGAAGTGGACGAAGTGGACGAACTAGAGGAAGTGGAAGAAGGGGATGAAGGTAACGAAGTTGACAAAGTCGAGGAAGTGGAGGAAGTGGAGAAAGTGGAGGAAGTGGAGGAAGTGAAGAAGTGGAGGAGGTGGAGGAATGGACGAAGTGGACGAAGTTGAGGAAGTGGACGAAGTAGACGAAGTGGAAGAAGTGGACGAAGTGGAAAAATTTGACGAAGTAGACTAAGTGGAGGAAATAGAGGAAGTGGACGAAGTGGAGGAAGTGGAGGAAGTGGAGAAAGTGGGGAAGTGGAGCAAGTTGACGAAGTGGACGAAGTTGACGAAGTTCACGAAGTTGACGAAGTAGACGATGTTGACGAAGTGGAGGAAGTGGACGGACTTGAGGGAGATGAGGAAGTGGACGAAGTTGACGAAGTGGAGGAAGTGGAGGAACTGAAGGAACTGGAGGAACTAGACGAGGTGGACGATGTGGAGGAAGTAGAGGAAGTGGAGGAAGTTTAGGAATGCGAGGAAGTGGAGGAAATGAATGAGAGCAGGAAGTGGACGAAGCACAAGAAGAAGTGGACGAAGTGGAGGAAGTGGAGGAAGTGTACGAAGTGGACGAAATGGACGAAGTGGAGGAAGTGGAGGAAGTGAAGGAATGGACGAACTTGACGAAGTGGAAGAAGTGGAAGCAGAAGTGGAAGCAGAAGTGGACGAAATGGTGGAAGGTGGGTGAAGTGGCTGAAGTTGACGAAGTTGACGAAGTGGACGAAGTTGACGAAGTGGAGGAAGTGGACTAAGTGGACGAAGTGGACGAAGTAGACGAAGTTGACGAAGTGGAGGAAGTGGAGGAAGGGAGGAAGTGGAGGAAGTGGACGAAGATGGCGAAGTTGACAAAGTGCAGGAAGTGACGAAGTTGACGAGGTGGAGGAAGTGGACGAAGTGGAGGAGTGGACGAAGTGGGGGAGGTGGACAATGTGGACGAAGAGGAAGTGGAGGCACTGGAGGAAGTGGAGGAAGTTGGGGAAGTGGAGGAAGTTGACGAAGTGGACGAAGTTGACAAATTGCCGAAGTGGAGGAAGTAGAGGAAGTGGACGAAGTGTTGGAAGGGGAGGAAGGAGGAAGTGGACGAAGTGGAGGAAGTTGAGGAAGTGGAAGAGGTGGACGAAGTGGACGAAGTTGACGAAGTGGAGGAAGTGGACGAAGTGTACGAAGTGGACGAAATGGACGAAGTGGAGGAAGTGGAGGATTGGACGAAGCGGAGGAAGTGGAGGAAGTGGAGGAAGTGGACGAACTTGACGAAGTGGAAGAAGTGGAAGCAGAAGTGCACGAAATGGTGGAAGTGGGTGAAGTTGCTGAAGTTGACGAAGTGGAGGAAGTGGACGAAGTTGACGAAGTGGAGGAAGTGGACTAAGTGGACGAAGTGGAGGAAGTGGATGAAGTGGACGAAGTGCAGGAAGGTGGACGAAGTTGGCGAAGTTGACAAAGTGGAGTAGTGGACGAAGTGACGAAGTGAGAAGTGGAGGTAGTGGAGGAAGTGGAGGAATGGAGGAAGTGGCGGAAATGGAGGAAGTTGGGGGAAGTGGACATTGTGGAAGTTGAGAAGTGGAGGAAGTTGACGAAGTGGAGAAAGTGGAGGAATGGACGAAGTTGGAGGAATGTGGACGAAGTGGACGAAGTTGACGAAGTGGAATAAGTGAACGAAGTGAGGTGGAGGAGGTTGGCGAAGTGGACGAAGTGGACTAAGTGGAGGAAGTGGAGGAAGTGGAGGACGTAGTGGATGTGCACGAAGTTGACGAAGTGGACGAAGTGGACGAAATGGACGCAGGTGAGGAAGTGGACTAAGTTGAGGAAGGGGAGGAAATGGGGAATAGACGAAGTGGACGAAGTGGATGAAGTAGACGAAGTGACGACGTTGGCGAAGATGACAAAGTGGACGAAGTTGACGAAGTGGAGGAAGTGGAATTGTGACGAGGTGCAGGAAGTAGAGGAAGTGGGAAGTTGAGCAGGTGGAGGAAGGGGAGAAGTGAAGAAGTGGAAAAAGCGGAAAAA
>NW_028274438.1:0-49810 GCF_029865625.1 Vigna umbellata | reverse complement strand
AATGTGGTCAGGAGATGCGGAGAGTGAAAAGCAAATCTGAGAAGAAAATGTATGTGTAGAAGCTTACTGTGATTAAAGTAGAAGGCTCGCGAGGATGAGCTCTCGAGAGAGAAATGGACGCGTTCTGCAAGAGAGAATTGGCGAGAAATGAAGATTGTTGATGTTGTATGCGAGACAAAAGAGGACGCGTGGCTGCTGAAGGATAGGCAGTTTGGAAGCTGATGTGAGGTGGCAGCGAAGAATGGAACGTGAGAGAAATAAGGTGGAGCACGGTGGAATTCAAGGAAAATGAAAATGGAGGCAGTGTGCAAGGAAGGTGGCTAGAGGGAGTCTTTGGACTCTCTAGCATATGACTTTCAAGAGAGAATTATTTTGAATGTCAGAAAATCAAATTCTCATTAAGCTCAAAAGTACCAATACAAGAGAGGAGCTGGGTATTTATAGTAACCCATGCTCCTTAAGAGCTAAACTATGAAAGGTAAAAATACAAAAAGAGGACTACGTCAAGTACGATTCCATCATACCCTCCCTCTTAAAAAAAGATTTGTCCTCAAATCTGGCAATCGCCTTATGAAGAAGCTCCACACAATCTTTGGGAGCATGGCCATCTTGGAGTGGCCTTATTCTTTTATATTCACTTTTTTCTTCCTCCTGGATCAAACACAAATCTGCAATAAACATCAAATATATTTTCAATTAATACCAATCCAAGAAAGAATTTTTCTATAAAAACAAGGAAATAAGGACTTCTAATATTTTGTCTAGTAGTCTTTGTAAATTTTAGAAGTCCAATTCACTTTGTCTTGAGTTATTTCTTTCCTTAAAGATAAGAATAACCCAAGATATGAATTGTCATATTTTGAAAAGGTTTGCATGGAATATGAGATGACAATTTTGAAAGAGAAGTTAAAAATTGAAAAGTAATCAATTATTGGAAAAGAATTAAAGGTTTGGAAACCTTCCCTTTTAGGTTCTATGGTCTTCGAAAGAATAGGATTTGCCAGGAACAATTTCTCCTTTTCTTTCTTCTCTCTTTCTTGCCTTTCTCTCTTTTCTTCTTTTCTTCTTTTTCTTTTCTTCTTCTTTTCTTCTCTCTTCTTTCTTCTTCTTCTTCTCTTCTTAATTCCTCTCTTCTCTCTCTCTTCTCGTTTTCTTTTCTCTCTCTCTCTTCTCTTTTCTTTCCTTTCTTCCTCTTCCTTTCTCTCAATCTCTCTTTCTCTTTTCTTATTCTTGAGCTCTTTAAGTCTTGCCCCAAATTCTAATTCTCTACGAAGAAACCCATGATCATTTAAACGCTCAAGAAATAATTTTCCATCATCAATGCAATCCCTAATTAGTTCTAGGTTTCTTTTAATGCTTGAAGGCACAAACTTTCTTCTCATGCAAGCTTTTAAATCATGCCAATTATATGGAGGACTTTCTACCTTTCCTAACATGATATTGTCTTTCATCCCACCACTCACTTGCATGCTCTTCTAACTTAGAGAGATATATGCTAAGGATATAATATTCACTCTCTTCATAAAACAAGGATTTATTTTATCAATTTCTTTTTCCCAAGCTAGGTATGTTAATGCACCTATGTCTTTACCAAAGATGGAAGATTCCTAGCTTGTTTGAACATGTCATCAACATTATCTAACCTAGAAGACCTATATGAACTATAAGAAGACATCTTTGTTTTTAAGAGTTTTCTTAATTTAAAGGGTTCAAAACTTTCACTTAGACAAGTCCCAGGTAAGAGAGGTGAGCTAAAGAGCTGCTTAAGTACCAAGTCTTACCTTGCCAGAAGTGTCTTAGGCTACTAACTAATTACCCCTTAAACTAAAATCACCTTTAGAAACAAAGTACACAACTCAAACAATCACAAACAATTAAACACTAAAAGACTAGACTCTTCGGACTCTAATGTGTGAAAAGGCTTAGAGTTTAATCCCTTTTAGCCTAATCACCCCTAAACGTGAACACAAAATCAAACAAACAAAACACTTCAGAAACCAGCGGACTCTAATGACCCCTACGAGATACACAATCAAGTCAATATTAAAGTCTACTCCTATGGTGAAGCTTGTAGCTTTGGCTAACAAGACACATTCACCTGTCTAGCTATGCTAAAATTAAAGCAAGTTAAAGTTGCCAAGAGTTTGAAAGAGCACCAAGGACTCTTCCAAAGCACTTGGACTTTATAAAAGGCCCTTTTACAAAACAAAAGCTAAAGCTAACAGTAGGCTAACACAAGCCTATTACACATAAAAAAAAGAAGAAGAAAACAATTACAAAAGATTCAAACAGCTGCCACGGTCTGTTCCTGGTTCATCTACAGTCCACTTTTGATGCCAAATCCTTGTGCTAAAGAAAACACGTACACTGATGTTGCTTCTTGACAGCTTCTGGAATTAATGCTTTTGAATCTCCTAGCCAGTATAATCCTACAATCACAAATCACAATTGGAATCAATGTACCTTATCTACACACGGATATCAAGAGGATTAACTTCACACAATATAAAATTCTTCCCTTTTCTCCTAGTCTCTTGCACTTGGTGCAACTATATAAATTTCTTTTGCTATCAAATGACAAACTGCAATCAAATATTCACACTCAATTCAGCAGAGCAACCATCAATGCTATCACTTTCCAGCTAAGATAGAAACAGTTAAGCAATCCAGAGGTAAGAAAGTTAAGCAACTCCCCTAATTAAATGGTTGGTTTAGCTTGCTCTAAACTCTACTGAGATTCTGCTGCTGCTTAAAATTCTTGACTCCAAATATTTATCAACTCTGCACACAACAACACACCTATTCTACACTTTCTCCCTGCACTGATTTCAAATATGCACACAGAAATTACACCAATTCCAGCAAAATACACAAACATGGATATTAAACCAGATGCAAATGGGTGTAATTCAAGGCTGAAACCAAACTGATTAAACAATCATTCCAAATTAATCAAAACCTGATCAAACCAATGGACAAAAAAATGATATGATGTAATGCAGAAAATTCAGCTAAGATTAAACAATGAATTTAAACAGAATGGAAATCTGCACAAATAAATCTCAGCTGTTTAAGCTCTCAAATCATCACATTGAAATTCTGATATGCACTCATAGGCCAATGTACTCAATCTTCATCAGATTCAAAGATATGGATTTCAATCCTTAGTCCAACTGATTAAACAACCACCCCAAGCTAATCAAATCAATGGAGAAAGATTAACATGATGCAATGCAGAAATTGGCAGTTAAAACAGTGTTGATGCAGAAATGAATAAGCTCAAAACTAATTCAGAAATCAGTGGACCATGCTAATCAAATCAATGGACAAAGAGTAATGTGAGGCAAATCAGAAATTGGCAGTTTTAAAATAGTGTTGTTGCACTTCCAGAAATGCTCATAAAACAATCAGCACCTTATTTGCAATTCTTATGCATCTACCAAATTCCCATATGTCTTATCAAATAAGACTCAACATTCACATTCCAAACAATTAATATACCAATGATTTCAGTAAACAACTTAAAATCTAAAATGAATGCAACATAATGTAATAATCAGATTCAATGCAAGAAAACTTTCTCTCTTGGTCCAATGGGTTGCATTCCAGCTTAATCAATCTCACTTTCCTGCACAAGTAAACCGTCAGCACACAGTTAAGTAAAACTTATTCTCTCATACAAATGTGCCAAGAAAGTGGGCTAAATCAGCCATACTAAGCTCACAGCACTGAGGTTTCTCTTTAAAAAGTTAAAGCACTCAAAACGGAAAGGTTTAGAAGGGAGATTCTCCCTTGGCAGTACAAAGCTGGAAAGTCTTTCAGACCACCACCACCTAAGATGCTACCAAGCACACAAACCTTCTTTCAAATTCCAAAAATCCAGAGTGTACAGCTTCTCATTTCAGAAAAGGCTAGGCTAAGCAGAGTAATGGACAATACAGGACAACCACCAACAATGTAGGCACCAGATAATGAAATTGACTCAAGATCAACTCTAGACCAGATTAATAGAAGCAACAAAAGCTCAATTATGAACAGCAGATCAGAGTTTACACTTTACTGAGACAAAACTAGAACATTCAACAATGACAAGCAAGAAACAAAGCTTTTGATCAAAGTAAGCACAACAAATAGAACCTAAGGAATAGAACTAGAACAGATTAGTAAAGCAAGAAAAGGGACTTAAGTTGAACCAATACTGAACAGATTTGATTTATAAATTGGCATACCAAACTGTTTGACATTGTGCCTCAGAGAAACTTGTTTTATTTTTCATATTTGATGTTCTGAATTAGAGGCAGCTATTGTGAATTGCACTAAGTCCTTCAACTCTTTTTTTTTTTTAACTTGTAACAGTAGGATTAATCCTTAATTGCTTCAAATGTTATTGACTTACAGCTCTTGCTACAATCCACAATAGACTAAGATCAATGCAGTTTACAAATCAGCACTTTACTTGCATCAGATTAATGGTTCAACTTAATAAAAAGAAAACACATAATTGGTTTCATTGATAACTTTTGACTCTAGCATCAAATTTCACTCTTAACCAAAACTGTAGAAATTGAACTTGAATAACAAAACACAAACACAAATGACTCTTGAATATGATTGAACTAGAAGCTTAGCAATGAACTAATACCAAGCAGAACAAACACACACTCAAAACATTAACACAGACTTCAAAGAAAAACCAGTTCGGTGTAGCTGGCCAAATAACAAATCTGCTAATTAATCAATGTGCAACTGAGCTAGGCTGAGCCTTTCATTGCTCACTTGGTATGCACTTGTTACTGATTAGGCAGAAACCAAGCAAAGCTATCATTAAACAGATTCAAGAACATGAGTTCATTATCTCCACCACTGAAATCTGTCACCAAGCTCATTTATCCAAATATCATAGCTTATTTAAGGTGAACAGAACTTACTCAGTGCAAACAACACAAATGAATCACAAAACACAAGCATCAGCTAGTTAAACTCGAATTAAATTGACAATTAAAACAAAGCACAAGACTAGAACATGACAGAAATGTGATTTTCAAATTAAAAGACTCAAACAAATTGGATTCACCGAATAAAATGATAAAAAAACATTGACTCAAGGCACAGACAAGCACAAAATCAGAAAATGAGTTCAACATCAAACCAGAAAACACCTGGAATTGATTCAATGAAGACACAAACCAGATCACAAGACAGTAATAGAAAATGATGAACAAATCAGAAATTGAACGAAACAAAACGCAAAAAATCAAAAAGAGATGAAACTATCAGACGATGACATGAAACAGAACGCGAATCAAATGAACAAAATATGAATCGGCCAAGACCGAATCGAAACAACTCAACTCGGACTCAAGCGAAAACAACGGGAAAACAGAGAACGCGAGACAACTTACCTCTGAAGCGTGCTCGAACCTGAGCTCTGAATACCACTTGATGGACGAACGCCCGAGGAGATGATGATAGAAACTGTGCGAGCACGATTCGGACTCCTCAAAGCTTCTCCGACGAGTGAAGACGCAGCGGAATGGAGAGGAAGCTCTAAATCGAGAGCTGACTCGAAGGAAACTGAGAGAAACGAAATCAATTGCAGAAAACCCTAAAATCATGAACGAACCCTAGAAAAGAGGGAAAACTCAAAATGAACCGATTAATCGATTCGAACTCAAGATTGAACGGTGGAAAAGGGTTTGATCGGAGCAAAGCAGGGTTTAGTCGGTGGAAATCGAAAACAAATGGTGAGAATGGCAGGAAAAGACAAGATGATGAAGAAACCCTAGGTTTAAATGTGGTCAGGAGACGCGGAGAGTGAAAATGCAAATCTGAGAAGAAAATGTATGTGTAGAAGCTTACTGTGATGAAAGTAGAAGGCTCGCGAGGATGAGCTCTCGAGAGAGAAATGGACGCGTTCTGCGAGAGAGAATTGGCGAGAAATGAAGATGTGTTGATGTTGTATGCGAGACAAAAGAGGACGCGTGGCTGCTGAAGGATAGGCAGTTTGGAAGCTGATGTGAGGTGGCAGCGAAGAATGGAACGTGAGAGAAATAAGGTGGAGCACGGTGGAATTCAAGGAAAATGAAAATGGAGGCAGTGTGCAAGGAAGGTGGCTAGAGGGAGTCTTTGGACTCTCTAGCATATGACTTTCAAGAGAGAATTATTTCTGAATGTCAGAAAATCAAATTCTCATTAAGCTCAAAAGTACCAATACAAGAGAGGAGCTGGGTATTTATAGTAACCCATGCTCCTTAAGAGATAAACTATGAAAGGTAAAAATACAAAAAGAGACAAAAGTACGATTCCATCACGAAGTGGAGGAGGTCGAGGAAGTGGACGAAGTGGAGGAAGTTGACGAAGTGGACGAAGTTGACGTAATTGACGAAGTTGACGTAGTTGACGAAGTTAACGAAGTGGACGAAGTGGAGGAAGTTGACGAAGTGGAGGAAGTGGAGGAAGTTGACGAAGTTAACGAAGTGGACGAAGTTGACGTAATTGACGAAGTTGACGAAGTGCAGGAAGTAGACGAAGTGGAGGAAGTGGATGTTATTTGAAGAAGTGGACGAAGTTGACGAAGTGGAGGAAGTGGAGGAAGTGGAGGAAGTGGAGGAAGTGGAGGAAGTGGAGAAAGGCGAGGAAGTGGAGGAAGTGGCGAAGTGGACGAAGTTGACGAAGGGGAGGAAGTGGATGAAGTGGACGAAGTTGATGGAGTGGACAAAGTGGACGAAGTGGCGAAGTGGACGAAGTGGACGAAGTTGACAAAGTGGACGAATTGGATGAAGCGGAGGAAGTAGACGAAGTGGACGAAGTGGCAAAGTGGCGAAGTGGCGAAGTGCACGAAGTAGACCAAGTGAACGAAGTGGACAAAGTTCACGAAGTGGACCAAGTGTAAGAGGTGGAGGAAGTGGAGGAAGTGATCGAAGTGGAGAAAGAAGGAGACGAAATGTTGGAAGTGGAGGAAGTGGACGAAGTGGACAAAGTGGAGGAAGTGGAGGAAGTGGAGGAAGTGAAGCAAGTGGAGGAAGTTGACGAAGTGGAGGAAGTGGAGGAGGTCGAGGAAGTGGACTAAGTTAACGTAGTGGATAAAGTTGACGAAATTGACGAAGTGGACGATGTTGATGAAGTGGACGAAGTGGACAAAGTGGATGAAGTGGCGAAGTGCACGAAGTGGACCAACTTAATGTAGTGGATAAAGTTGACGAAGTGGACGAAATTGATGAAGGGACGAAGTTGACGAAGTGGCGGAAGTGGAGAAGGCGGAGGAAGTGGACGACGTGGACGAAATGGAGGAAGAAGTGGACGAAGTGGAGGAAGTGGAGGAAATGGACGAATTGGAGGAAGTTGACGAAATGGACGAAATGGAGGAAGTGGACTAAGTGGACGAAGTTGACGAAATGGAGGAAGTGGAGGAAGTGGAGGAAGAAGTGGACGAAGTTGACGAAGTTGACGAAATTGACGAAGTTGACGAAGAGGAGAAAGTGGAGGAAGTGGACGAAGTAGAGGAAGTGGACGGAATTTGAAGAAGAAGAGGAAGTTGACGACGTGGACGAAATTGACGAAGTGGAGGAAGTGGACGAAGTGGAGGAAGTGGAGGAAGTGGACGAAGTGGAGAAAATTGAGGAAGTGGCGGAAGTGGAGGAAGTGGCGAATGTGGACGAGGTTGACGAGTGGACGAAGTGGAGGAAGCGTAGGAAGCGGAGGAAGTGGAGGTAGTGGACGAAGTGGACGAAGTTGACGAATGGACGGAGTGGACGAAGTGGCGAAGTGGACGCAGTTTGACGAACTGGCGAAGTGGGAAAGTGGCAAAGTGCACGAAGTGGACAGATAACGAAGTGGACAAAGTTGCGAAGTAGACGAAGTGGAGGAGGTGGAGGAGTGGAGCAAGTCGACGAAGTGGAGAAGAAGTGGAGGAAGTGGAAGAAGTGGAGGAAGTTGAGGAAGCGGCGAAGTTGGGCGAAGTGGACGAAGTTGACGAAGTGGACGAAGTGGATTAAGTGGAGGAAATGGACGACTAGAGAAGTGGAGGAAGCGGAGGAAGTGGACGAAGTGGGGCGAAGTGGCGAAGTGCACGAAGTGGCAAAGTGCACGAGTGGACAAGTTAACGAAGTGGAAAAAGTTGACGAAGTTGACGAAGTGGACGAAGTGGAAGAGGTGGAGGAATTCGACGAAGTGGTGGAAGAATGGAGGAAGTGGACGAAGTGGAGGAAGTAGAGGAATTGACGAAGTTGACGAAGTGGAGGACTGGACGAAGTTGACGAAGTGGAGGAAGTGGAGGAAGTGGGGCAAGTGCGGGAAGTGGCGAAGTGGACGAAGTGACGAAGTGACGAAGTGGACGATGGACGAAGTGGACGAAGTGGTCGAAGTGGACGAAGTGGACGAAATGAAGAAGTGGACGAAGGGGACGAAGTGGAGGAAGTGGACGAAGTGGCGAAGTGGAGGAAGTTGATGAAGTGGACGAAGTGGAGGAAATGGAGAAAGTTAGGAATTGGAGGAAGTGGAGGAAGTGGACGAAGTTGGCGGAATTGACGAGTGGAGGAAGTTGAGGAAGCGGAGGAAGTGGAGGAAGTGGACGAAGTTGACGGAGTGGAAGGAGTGGAGAAAGTGGCGAAGTGGACGAAGTGCAGGAAGTCGACGAAGTGGCGAAGTGCACAAAGTGGACCAAGTTTAATGATGGACAAAGTTGACGAAGTTGACGAGGTGGACGAAGTTGGCGAAGTGGACGAAGTTGACGAAGTGGACGAAGTTGACGAAGTGGACGAGTTGACGAAGTGGACGAAGTGGAGGAGGTGGAGGAAGCGGAGGAGAGGGAGAGCATAGGAAGCGGAGGAAGCGGAGGAAGTGGAGGAAGTTGACGAAGTTGACGAAGTCTACGAAGTTGACAAAGTTGACGAAGTGGACGAAGTGGACGAAGTTGAGGAAATTGACGAAGTTGATGAAGTTGACGAAGTAGAGGAAGTGGACGAAGTGGATGGAGTTTGTAGATGTACGAAGTGGAGGAAGTGGAGGAAGTGGACGAAGTGGAGGAAGTGGAGAAAGTGGAACGAAGTGGGGAAAGTTGAGGAAGTGCAAGAAGTGGAGGAAGTGTCGAAGTGGACGAAGTTGATGAAGGGGAGGTAGTAAGGCAGCGGAAGTAGAGGAAGTGGAAAAAGTGACGAAGTGGCGAAGTGGACGAAGTTGACGAAGTTGAGGAAGTGGATGAAGTGGAGGAAGTGGACGAAGTGGTGAAGTGGCGGAAGTGGCGAAGTGAACGAAGGGACCAAGTTGACGAAGTTGACGAAGTGAACGAAGTTGACGAAGTGGACGAAGTGGAGCGGTGGAGGAAGTCGACGAAGTGATCGAAGTGGAGGACGAAGTGGACGAAGTGGAGGAAGCAGTGGAAGTGGGAGGAGTGGAGGAAGTGGAGGAAGTGGAGGAAGTTGACGGAGTTGACAGAGTGGATGACGTGGACGAAGTGGACAGTGTTAACGAAGTGGACGAATGGGAGGAAGTGGACGAAGTGGCGAAGTGGTGAAATGCACGAAGTGGACCAAGTTAACGAAGTGGACAAAGTGGACGAAGTGGAAGAAGTTCACGAAGTGGAGGAAGTGGAGGAGGTGGGCGAAGTTGAGGAGGTGGACGAAGTGGATAAAGTGGAGGGGTGGAGGAAGTGGACGAAGTGGAGGAAGAAGTGGACGAAGAAGTGGAGGAAGTGGGCAAGTGGAATAAGGTTCGAAGTGGAGGAAGCGGAGGAAGCGGAGGAAGCAGAGGAAGTGGAGGAAGCGGAGGAAGTGGACTAACTGTACGAAGTTGACGAAATGGGCGAAGTGGAGGATGTGGGCGAAGTGGGCGAAGTGGGCGAAGTGGACGAAGTGGACGAAGTGGACTAAGTGGATGCAGTGGAGGAAGTGGAGGAAAGCGAAGGAAGCGGAGGAATTGGAGGAAGTGTACAAAGTCTACGAAGTGGACGAAGTGTACAAAGTCTACGAAGTGGACGAAGTTGACGAAGTTGGCGAAGTGGACGAAGTTGACGAAGTTGACGAAGTGGACGAAGTAGACGAACTGGACGAAGTTGACGAAGTGGACGAAGTAGACGAACTGGACGAAGTTGACGAAGTGGAGGAAGTGGACAAAGTGGAGGAAGTGGATGAAGTTGAAGAAGTGGACGAAGTTACAAAGTGGACGAAATGGACGAAGTGGAGAAAGAAGTGGACGAAGTGAAGGAAGTGACGAAGTGGACGGAGTGGACGAAGTGGAGGAAGTGGAGGAAGTGGAGGAAGTGGGCGAAGTCGACGAAGTTGAAGAAGTGGACTAAGTGGAGGAAGTGGCAAAGTGGACGAAGTGGAGGAAGTGGAGTAAGTTGAGGAAGTGGAGGAAGTGGCGAAGTGGACGAAGTAGACGATGTGGAGGAAGTGGAGGAAGTGGAGGAAGCGGAGGAAGTGGAGGAAGTGGACGAAGTGGACGAAGTTGACGGAGTGACATAGTGAAAGACGTGGACGAAGTGGACGAAGGAGGAAGTGGACGAAGTGGCGAGGTGCGAAGTGCACGAAGTGGACCAAGTCAACGAAGTGGACAAAGTTGACGAAGTGGACGAAGTTCACGAAGTAGACGAAGTTGAGGAAGTGGAGGAGGGTGGGCGAAGTGGACGAAGTGGAGGAGGTGGACGAAGTCGATGAAGTGGACGAAGTGGAGGAGGTGGAGGAAGTGGACGAAGTGGACGACGTCTAGGAAGAAGTGGACGAAGAAGTGGAGGAACTGGAGGAAGTGGAGGAAGTGCCGAAGTGGCCGAAGTGGACGAAGTTGACGAAGTGGAGGAAGCGGAGGAAGCGGAGGAAGCGGAGGAAGTGGAGGAAGCGGAGGAAGCGGAGGAAGTGGACGAAGTGGAGGAAGTGGACGAAGTGGAGAAAGAAGTGGACGAAGTGAAGGAAGTGGACGAAGTGGACGGAGTGGACGAAGTGGAGGAAGTGGAGGAAGTGGGCGAAATCGACGAAGTTGACGAAGTTGAAGAAGTGGACGAAGTGGACCACGTGGACGAAGTTGACAAAATTGACGAAATTGATGAAGTTGACGAAGTGGAGGAAGTGGAGGAAGTGGAGGAAGTGGAGGAAGTGGCCGAAGTGGAATAAGTTGACGAAGTGGCGGAAGCGGAGGAAGCGGAGGAAGTGGACGAAGTAGAGGAAGTGGACGAAGTGGAGAAAGAAGTGGACGAAGTGAAGGAAGTGGGCGAAGTGGACGGAGTGGACGAAGTGGTGGAAGTGGAGGAAGTGGGCGAAGTGGACGAAGTTGATGAACTTGAAGAAGTGGACGAAGTGGACCACGTGGACAAAGTTGACGAAATTGACGAAATTGACGAAGTGGAGAAAGTGGACGCAGTGGAGGAAGTGGAGAAGTGAAGTAAGTTGAGGAAGTGGAGGAAGTGGCGAAGTGGATGATGGACAAATTTATGAACACCAAAATATGATGTCACAAACTTGTTTTTCAATTGGCAAGTGTGACCGAATCGTTCAAGTAATAAACTTGGTAAGACCAGTATCGTTCTTCCCAAAGGACTCACGGCCTAGTTTAGTTGTGTGGTTTCTTGATTAGCTAAGACTTAAAGACGAAATATTTGGATTTTATATGCAAAAGACGAAAATTAAATATGTATGCATGAAGTTTTGATCAATGGCAAAAAGCAAAAGATAAACACTTTCAATGAAATTATGTATGAATATGTTGTTGGGGGTCAATTTCATCTTATCCACTCTCATATATTTTAGGAATTCAACATTCAAATCATCATTGTTAATGCCACTCTCTAAAGTACCTTTCAAGAAGGCTTCTCCCTAATCACGAGTTCATACAATTCCTAGCATTCCTAATGATCAGTTCATAAGTGCAGGAGCTTAACGACAACCAATATAATATTGGGAGAAATTCCCCGGATCTAGACTTCCCCGTACGCGCCCGTATCGACAAAACCAATAATCATGCATCGAATGAGTTAAACAATGCAAGCATTAAGCAAAGAGGAAAAACCCTAACTAATGATGAAAGAAAGCATAAGTCTTAATTAAAAGATGTAAAAACAGATTCCATATATGAGAGCTTCAAAAGATTACATTGATTCCCCAACAAACATACAGAGTTTAGTTCACCATATTCATGGTGAACCTAGATGAATACAATGAAAGAATGAAAGATAAAACCCTAAAAAGGTGAAGAGGAAGCCTCAGCATCCAAGATCCTCCTTCAAAGGGGTGGAAGAGAGAGTGTTTGCTTCGTTCCAGCCAAAGATACCTAACCCTAGGAAACCCTAAAGCTTATATATTATTCGTAAATTACAGAAAATTAGGTCCAAGCCCATTAAAGTGCCGCTCAGCGGTAAAATACCGCTCAGCGGTAAGTGCGTGTCACGTTTCTTCCCCTCAGCGGCCATTTTGCCCCTCAGCGGTCCTCCCGTGAGCTCCTGAGTGCCGCTCAGCGGTAAACTGCCGCTGAGCGGTGACTTCGGCTTCTCCTTTTGCACTTTTTGATGTCTTTTCTGATTCCATCTCTCCTTCTTCACTTCTTTCACCAAATTCACCTTAAAACCTGCACAAAAACACTGAAATCAAGCATAAACCTGTCCAGCTCTCTTATTTCTGAAAATATGAAGAAAAGCATGATTTCAAGCTAGTTTCTAAGTATAAAGGTTGCTTTTAGTATCAATTTTAAGCATGAAAATAACAGTTTTTCAACTGTTATCACAACCCCAAACTTAGAACTTTGCTTGTCCTCAAGCAAACAAGATGTAACTCATCTTCAACCAATTCATATGATGGTTCACTCATTCAAAAATCTCTTTTTAATAAGTAAAAACTCAATCAAACTTATGACCAAGATTTCAATCAAGATGTGCACATGCTTTAGTGTTTCACAAAGTCAGTTTAATACCCAACAAATGCTCTTTTTCATGAATGACCAATCAATTAAGCATGGATGTTCATGTGCTAATGGAATATTTCCTCACTAGGTAAAGTATTTCACTCAACACACAAGTGTATAAAGGTAATCACTCATTCACTCTACTATCACAATGTCACATGAATCAACTTTGCCTTTCATTTTACCACAATCAAAAACATTCACAAGCATGCATCATCACAAGGACTTTTCAATGGCTTATAATGTGGCTGGGCTAACAAGAAAATTGGTTTTTCTGGATCACAAAATCCTTGAGTTAAGAGAATCATAACACACAATCATCTTATTCATTCCCAACTTTCTTTTGCCTTTGCATTGAGCTTTGCTTCTTTTTCTTTTCTTTTCTTTTTCTTTGCATATTCTTACTTTTTAGCTCTTAGCTCAATGCTTTTCCTTTTCATGTTTTCCCAACAACCCCAAACTTGAACATTTAACAATACACACAAGATCTTCTACT
Organism: Vigna umbellata; assembly: GCF_029865625.1. NCBI lineage: Eukaryota > Viridiplantae > Streptophyta > Magnoliopsida > Fabales > Fabaceae > Vigna > Vigna umbellata. The sequence continues at coordinate 36,432 of NW_028274438.1, read as the reverse complement.
TAACTCAAGGTAAAGATTTTCAATCAAGGGTTTCAGTGTATGTTCAAGGCTAAGGGTTCAAAGGATAGAACACAAAGTGTTCTCTTTTAGTGGGCTAATTTTACGAATTTGGCCAATAAAAAGGTTTCCAACAAACGGCCTTGATCATATGATGCAAAACAAGCAATTGATTCAATCATAGAAAACCTGGGCAAAATCATTCATGCTTTCAAAGTAATAGCATTCAACAATAACAACTCTGGAGCTCAAAACCTCACATATAAGCTCATTCACATTTGACATACACATCCTGCTTAATTTCACAATCACAATCATGATATCTGCATTTGTTCACAAAGCTTGTGAATCACCTGTATAAGCATTTTAATGTGCACATCATCTCAACATCAATCAATCATAAGCATCATTCAGCATTACTTATCACACAATCACAGTTAATAGCAAACCATCATAACAAACCAGGTGTTCAATAGAGTACATCAAACCCTAATCTAAAAACAAAAACAAATAAGTTCAGAAAACTTAAACCACAAAAGCATAATCATATGATAGCATTTATCAGTAAATGCTATCTCAGCTCCTCATCAGTCTGAGCTGTCCTCTGTATCTTCTCTCTTCCTCATCTTCATCATCTTCAAATGCATCATCATCATCAGCTTCATCTTCTTCCATCTCTCTAGCTGAAGCTTCAGCTGCTCCAGCTCCTCCTCCATGCACTGGTTCCTCTGGCCAAGCTACCACATTATGGAATTCATCCATAGTCCACCTGTGGGCTGGAGGTGTATCATACATCCCCACAATCATCTCAGCAGTGGCCACCTGCCCTCTGTGAATGGACTGCAACTGAGCACCTATAAGAGACATATACATGTCCCTCATCTGGAATGGTTCTGCTTCATGTGTATCAGCAGATGTCTGGCTCTGTGCTGGCCCTCTCTCTCTACGAGCCCGTGGTGGAACTGGCTGAGCTGCATCCTCACCTCCACAGTACTGTCTGTAATAGGCCTCATCAATAGCTTTTCTTGGCCTCTCAAATGGTGGAGCAGAAGTGTCCACCCCAGCTATCTTGCAAAGGTGCGTGATCAAAGAAGGATGTCCTAGTGGTGCTTTGTTGTTTGAGGTATTGGCGCACACACTAATCTCATCAGCTATCACCTGCCCAATATTAACATTCAAGTTTCTGATAGCACAGTAGATGAAGAATGCCCTGCTGAGAGTAATATCTGACACATGTGAACATGGCTGAATGTTGGCATGAGAAAACGCCATCCAATACTTTGCAAGAGGAGTCAAATCCGTCCTCCTAATGTTAACCACTGAGCCAGATCGATTCCTTTGGAAGTGTCCTCCAGGTATACACAGTACTCTCTCCACATCCTCATAATCAGCACCTTCCTCCATGCAAAGAGCAAACTGGCACTGCTCACCAGCCCATACAGTGTCCAGGAAGTTATTAATAGAATCAGGATCATACCTGATAGCATGGCCTCTGACATAGCCCAAATAATTCTCAGCTGGATAATCACCAATCTTCTTTGCATTGGTGTAAAATTCCTTTACCACAGCTATGTTGGCAGGTGCAGGATAAGTGGCTAGCTTTCCCCAGTCATTCCCTAACACTTGCTCTCCAAATTGAGGAGCAAAGTTAGGTATCATTCCAACCTTTCTCTCCATCAGAAGTCTCCTGTCCTGAACCACCCTAAAGTGCTTCTCATGTTTCCTAGAGAGGAACCTGCTAGAGTGGGGTTGCTCTGGTTCCTTTTCCTTTCTCTTGGTTGCCATGGTTTTCAATCTTTTTCCTGAAGAGGATGCCATTCCTACATTCAAACACAAATACAAAACCACAGAACATGATGTTAATCATTAGTAAAACACAGAACACAACTCCTTTCGAAGCTAAACCACCGCTGAGGGCCAGAATTTCCCCTCAGCGCCACCAGTGCCACATTCCAACACAAAAATCAGAAAAACCAAATCTGGCAGAGTGCCGCTCAGCGGCAGTTTACCCCTCAGCGGTAACTCTGCAGATTTTTGAAAATCTTGTTTTAAAGCTGTCCTAACTCCACCCAAATGCAATTTTCAGTTTTCCAGTTCATAATCATGCAGTTTAATCGGTTCAAACATCAAATATATCATCAAATCATGCATAGAAATCAAAACCCCTAAATATTCATGCTTTGACAATCACATTCAAATCAAAACCCTAGAATGAACAAAATGCATTTTACTTACTTGGGTGGAGATACTAGATGCAATGAGAATGCTTCCAAGCTAGAATGCTCTCTTCCAACCCCAAACTTGATGGACACTAGTGAAGTGAGTGGAAGAGAAATTTTCAAGAGGAAAGAAGAAAGATGTGGAAAACCTTGGAGAAGGTATGTGGAGTGTTTGTGCAGAGAGAGCCTGGATAAACTAAAGCAGCTTAGGGTTAAAAATACCCTAATGGGCTCGGGTCCCGCTAAGGGGAACTAAAGCCCATCTGCGAGAGTACCGCTCAGCGGTAAATTACCGCTCAGCGGCACTTTCGTGATGTGCTCTTCTCCTTCTTTTCTTAACCTACGTGCCTCCCATACATGCCCCTCACTGGTTCCCTGCAATTCAATGTTTAAAATGCTTATGCAAACCCTAACTAAAATAAACAAACAGAAATATTCAATCAACTGGGTTGCCTCCCAGGTAGCGCTTGTTTAACGTCACGAGCCTGACCCAAAATCCACCAACACCCATCAGTAGGTGCAAAATTTTCTTACCAACACCCATCAGTAGGTGTTACAAACATAGTATCCTTCAGTAGATACTTAACCACCTAGCATCCTTCAGTAGATGCTATCTCCAACAAAATAATTACAAAAATAATGTTCACAAATTAAAAATTACAAAACCAAATCAAAAGTCTTTAAATCCACTGGGTTGCCTCCCAGCAAGCGCTCTTTTAACGTCATTAGCTTGACCCAATAAAGTTCAAGTTCCATCTTCTTTATAGTTGATGTTGTCATTCCACCAACTCCTCAGCTGTTTCCTTTGAACTGTTTTGGTCTTCTAGAATATGGAGACTCTATCTCTATCATCTCCTTCTCTTTAAAGCCCTTCACAACCCACAACTTGTTCTTGATTCTTACAGGTGTGCCAAGTTGGAGTCTTCTTTTCTCCAGTCACTAGGAATTTCTTCTCCTCTTCCAATCTCTTCTTCCTTGGGTACCTGAAACAACAAACAATGGTTACCTGAACCTTGAGATTTTCATCTTTACGGCTAGTCATGGGTGCATCTCGAAATGCAGCTTTATAACTAGCTTCTTCCTCCTTTGCTTGCGTCTCATCTTTGAAGACGTCTACCACCACTCTCTCCTCTCTGTCCTGGAGCACCACTATACCTTCATTTACATCAATGATAGCCCTGGCCGTTTTCATAAACGGTCTTCCAAGTATGATAGGTATCTTCTCTGTCTCCATCTTCATCACCACAAAGTCTGCCAAGAACTGAAGTTTGCCAACACAAACTATAATGTCCTCTACAATCCCACATGGCTCCTTTGAAGATCCATCGGCCATTACTATTTTAACCTTTGCAGGTTTCACTTTAACATTGCCGATTTGCTCCAGTAAAGAATAAGGTATCAAGTTAACACTTGAACCTAAATCAAGGAGAGCTTTCTTTACCTTTTTCTTCCCTATGGTACAAGGGATAGAAAAACTGCCTGGATCTGATGCTTTAGGAGGGAATGACTCTTTTTAAACAGTTATACATTTTTTTGCTTCATCACCTCTACGTCTCTTCTTTGTAGAGATTTCTCATCAGATTTTGTGTAAACTGTGATTTTCTGTAGAATCTGTCCCAAGGTGCATCATTATCCACATCTGAATAATTCTGTGAAATCCATTGTTTCTCTTGATTTATTGGAAAAGGAAAAGTATTTTGCTCTCTATTTCTCTTCTTTCTTCTGTTTCTCCTTCTTCTAACTCAATTATCTCTTCATTCACACTCTTTACCACCTTGCACTCTTCTCTGGGGTTAACCTCAGTATTAGCCCCAAAATTTCTATTTGGCCTTTCTTCCAATTGCTTGGTAATCTGACCCATTTGAATCTCCAAATTCTTTATAGCAGCTTCAGTGCTCTTTTGAGAAGATTCAGTTTTCTGTATGAATTGCTGAAGAGTTTCTTCCAACCTTGTTGATCTTTCATTAAGCATAGATAACTGTTGCCAAAAGGTTGGTTGCTGCTGCTGCTTATTATATTGATAGCTTGCCCAGTTTGTCCTTGACCAATGCTTGGATGTGGTTTCCACCCTTGATTGTAATTCCCTTGACGGTATGGAAATTGATTGGCCATGAAATTAACATCCTCCAGGCTTCACTGGAAAGCACATTGACCATTGATATGGTCACCTCCACATAATTCGCACAACTGGGTTTGTACCTGTGCAGCAGTTTTCAACTCTTTAGGTAATTGTGCAAGAGTTTTAGTCAGAGTCTCCAGCTGTTGAGTTAGAATTTTATTTTGAGCTAGCAAGGCATCATGTGTCTGTAATTGGAGAACCCCTTTTTGTTGCATAGGAGCTCCTCTCTCACTGTGCAGCTCATTATCACTAGTAGCCATGTTTCATATTTCTGCTTCCTCTGGAGTTTTCCATTTAATATTGCCTCCTGCTGAGGCGTCAGCATCATCTTGGTTTGTGAACCAAGCCCTCCAAGGAAAGTTAAGACTACTTCCTGTTCTTCAAAGCCATGCGTGGGTGTTTTTCTTAGTAGACTTTTGTATCTATCCCATGCATGCCCCAGTGATTCTTCCATGCCCTGCTTAAATGAAGATATCTCTTGCTTGCCTTTTGTCACCTTTGATTGTGGAAAGTACTTGTTCAAAAACTTTGTTACCACTGCTTCCCACTCTGTGAAACTTCCTTCTGGGAAAGAATTCAACCAAAGCTTAGCATTGCCTCCCAATGAGAAAGGAAACAAACTAAGTTTGATCGCTTCATCTGGCACCCCATTAATTTTGACTGTGTTGCAAATTTCATTGAATGTAGTAAGGTGCTCATATGGGCTTTCATGAGATAACCCATTAAATTGATTACTTTTCACCAGTTGGATCAGTGCTGGTTTGACCTCCATTTGCTGCATTGACTCTAGGTCTAGCTATGCTGTTAAAGTGCTGAGGTCCAGCTATATTGGTGTAATCAGCAAGAGTTCTTCTGATATTATTGTTCTCCATATTTTCTGTGCTATTGTCAGAACCTTGTGGTGATGGTTGCAACAGAGTTTCCGGAGGAGGAAAAGTTCTCTAGATGTTCTGATTCTTCTCCTCCGTCTACTGTCTTCTAATCCTTCAAGCAGAGGTTCTGTTGTTTTCTTGCTCCTAGTTCGAATTGCCTCCTGCATACACAAGAACACAAAACCCTAGAAAAGATTTGGTTAGCACAAAAAGATATAAGAAGATATAAGATTCAGAAAATAAAAACAGAAAACAAAAAACAGAAAACAGAAAAATAAAATAAAATCAAATAAAATACAAACTGAAAAAATATAAACAGAAAAATAAAATAAAATAAAATAAAATTCGAAATTTAAATTAAAAATAAAAAAAAAAAAAAAATAATAATCAATAATCACACAAATTAACCAGTTAAACCACGAGTCCCCGGCAACGGCGCCAAAAACTTGATGGACAAATTTATGAACACCAAATATGATGTCACAAACTTGTTTTTCAATCGGCAAGTATGACCGAATCGTTCAAGTAATAAACTTGGTAAGACCAAGTATCGTTCTTCCCAAAGGACTCACGGCCTAGTTTAGTTGTGTGGTTTATTGATTAGCTAAGACTTAAAGACGAAATATTTAGATTTTATATGCAAAAGACGAAAATTAAATATGTATGCATGAAGTTTTGATCAATGGCAAAAAGCAAAAGATAAACACTTTCAATGAAATATATGTATGAATATGTTGTTGGGGGTCAATTTCATCTTATCCACTCTCATATATTTTAGGAATTCAACACTCAAATCTCATTGTTAATGCCACTCTCTAAAGTACCTTTCAAGAAGGCTTCTCCCTAATCACGAGTTCATACAATTCCTAGCATTCCTAATGATCAGTTCATAAGTACAGGAGCTTAACGACAACCAATATAATTGGGAGAAATTCCCCGGATCTAGACTTCCCCGTACGCGCCCGTATCGACAAAACCAATAATCATGCATCGAATGAGTTAAACAATGCAAGCATTACGCAAAGGGGAAAAACCCTAACTAATGATGAAAGAAAGCATAAGTCTTAATTAAAAGATGTAAAAAACAGATTCCATATATGAGAGCTTCAAAAGATTACATTGATTCCCCAACAAACATACAAAGTTTAGTTCACCATATTCATGGTGAACCTAGATGAATTACAATGAAAGAATGAAAGATAAAACCCTAAAAAGGTGAAGAGGAAGCCTCAGCATCCAAGATCCTCCTTCAAAGGGATGGAAGATAAAGTGTTTGTTTCGTTCCAGCCAAAGATACAAACCCTCGGAAACCCTAAAGCTTATATATTATTCGTAAATTACAGAAAATTAGGTCCAAGCCCATTAAAGTGCCGCTCAACGGTAAAATACCGCTCAGCGGTAAGTGCGTGTCACGTTTCTTCCCCTCAGCGGTCATTTTGCCCCTCAGCGGTCCTCCCGTGAGCTCCTGAGTGCCGCTCAGCGGTAAACTGCCGCTGAGCGGTGACTTCGGCTTCTCCTTTTGCACTTTTTGATGTCTTTTCTGATTCCATATCTCTCCTTCTTCACTTCTTTCATCAAATTCACCTTAAAACCTGCACAAAAACACTGAAATCAAGCATAAACCTGTCCAGCTCTCTTATTTATGAAAATATGAAGAAAAGCATGATTTCAAGCTAGTTTCTAAGTATAAAGGTTGCTTTTAGTATCAATTTTAAGCATGAAAATAACAGTTTTTCAACTGTTATCAGTGGACGAAGTAGACGATGTGGAGGAAGTGGAGGAAGCGGAGGAAGCGGAGGAAGTGGACGAAGTTGACGGAGTTGACAGAGTGGAAGACGTGGACGAAGTGGACGAAGGGGAGGAAGTGGACGAAGTGGACCAAGTTAACGAAGTGGACAAAGTTGACGAAGTGGACGAAGTTGACGAAGTAGACGAAGTTGAGGAAGTGGAGGAGGTGGGCGAAGTGGACGAAGTGGAGGAGGTGGGCGAAGTGGAGGAGGTGGACGAAGTCGATGAAGTGGACGAAGTGGAGGAGGTGGAGGAAGTGGACGAAGTGGAGGAAGAAGTGGATGAAGAAGTGGAGGAAGTGGAGGAAGTGGCCGAAGTGGAATAAGTTGACGAAGTGGAGGAAGCGGAGGAAGCGGAGGAAGTGGAGGAAGCGGAGGAAGTGGACGAAGTGGACGAAGTGGACGAAGTGGACGAAGTGGAGAAAGAAGTGGACGAAGTGAAGGAAGTGGACGAAGTGAAGGAAGTGGACGAAGTGGACGGAGTGGACGAAGTGGAGGAAGTGGAGGAAGTGGGCGAAGTCGACGAAGTTGACGAAGTTGAAGAAGTGGACGAAGTGGACCACGTGGACGAAGTTGACGAAATTGACGAAATTGACGAAGTTGACGAAGTGGAGGAAGTGGACGAAGTTGATGAAGTGGATGAAGTTGACTAAGTGGAGGAAGGGGAGGAAGGGGAGGAAGTGGAGGAAGTGGAGAAAGTTGAGGAAGTGGAGGAAGTGGCGAAGCGGTCGAAGTTCATGAAGTTGACGAAGTGGAGGAAGCGGAGGAAGTGTAGGAAGTGGACGGAGTGGACAAAATGGATGAAGTGGCGAAGTGCACGAAGTGGACCAACTTAACGTAGTGGATAAAGTTGACGAAGTGGACGAAATTGATGAAGTGGACGAAGTGGACGAAGTGGCGGAAGTGGAGGAGGCGGAGGAAGTGGACGACGTGCACGAAGTGGAGGAAGAAGTGGACGAAGTGGAGGAAATGGACGAATTGGAGGAAGGTGACGAAATGGACGAAATGGAGGAAGTGGACAAAGTGGACAAAGTGGACGAAGTTGCGAAGTTGACGAAGTTGACGAAAGTGACGAAGTTGACGAAGAGGACAAAGTGGAGGAAGTGGACGAAGTAGAGGAAGTGGACAAAATTTGAAGAAGAAGAGGAAATTGATGACGTGGACGAAATTGACAAAGTGGAGGAAGTGGAGGAAGTGGAGGAAGTGGAGAAAATTGAGGAAGTAGAGGAAGTGGCGAAGTGGACGAGGTTGACGAAGTGGACGAAGTGGAGGAGTGTAGGAAGCGGAGGAAGTGGAGGTAGTGGACGAAGTGGACGAAGTTGACGGAGTTGACGGAGTGGACGAAGTGGCGAAGTGGACGAAGTTGACGAAGTGGCAAAGTGGCAAGGTGGCAAAGTGGCAAAGTGCACGAAGTTGTCCTTGATAACGAAGTGGACAAAGTTGACGAAGTTGACGAAGTTGACGAAGTTGACGAAGTAGACGAAGTGGAGGAGGTGGAGGAAGTGGACGAAGTGGTGGAAGAAGTGGAGGAAGTGGAGGAAGTGGAAGAAGTGGAGGAAGTTGAGGAAGCGGGTGAAGTGGGCGAAGTGGACGAAGTGGATTAAGTGGAGAAAATGGACCAAGTAGAGGAAGTGGAGGAAGCGGAGGAAGTGGACGAAGTGGCGAAGTGGCGAAGTGCACGAAGTGGCGAAGTGCACGAAGTGGACCAAGTTAACGAAGTGGACAAAGTTGACAAAGTGGATGAAGTTGATGAAGTTGACGAAGTGGACGAAGTGGAGGAGGTGGAGGAAGTGGACGAAGTGGTGGAAGAAGTGGAGGAAGTGGACGAAGTGGAGGAAGTAGAGGAAGTGGACGAAGTGGAGGAAGTGGACGAAATGGAGGAAATGGAGGAAGTGCAGGAAGTTGACGAAGTGGAGGAAGTGGACGAAGTTGACGAAGTGGAGCAAGTGGAGGAAGTGGACGAAGTTTAGCACGTGGAGGAAGTGGGGGAAGTGCGGGAAGTGGGCGAAGTTGACGAAGTGGACGAAGTTGACGAAGTGGACGAAGTGGATGAAGTGGACGAAGTGGACGAAGTGGACGAAGTGGACGAAATGGAAGAAGTGGACGAAGCGGACGAAGTGGAGGAAGTGGACGAAGTAGGCGAAGTGGAGGAAGGGGAGGAAGCGGAGGTAGCGGAGGAACTGGACGACGTGGACGAAGTGCACGAAGTGGACCAAGTTAACGAAGTGGACAAAGTTGACGAAGTCGACGAAGTTGACGAAGTGGACGAAGTTGACAAAGTGGACGAAGTGGAGGAGGTGGAGGAAGTGGAGGAAGTGGAGGAAGTGGAGGTAGTGGAGGAAGTGGAGGAAGTGAACGAAATGGACGAAGTTGACGAAGTTTATGAAGTTGACGAAGTCTACAAAGTTGAAAAAATTAACGAAGTTGACGAAATAGACGAAGTGGACGATGTTGACGAAATTGACGAAGTTGACGAAGTGGACGAAGTGGACGAAGTGGACGAAGTGGACGAAGTGGACGAAGTGGACGAAGTAGAGGAAGTGGACGGAGTTGGAAGAAGTGGAGGAAGTTGACGACGTGGACGAAGTTGACGAAGTGGAGGAAGTTGATGAAGTGGAGGAAGTGGACGAAGTGGAGGAAATGGAGAAAGTGGACGGAGTTTGAAGAAGTGGAGGAAGTTGACGACGTGTAGGAAATGGAGAAAGTTGAGGAATTGGAGGAAGTGGAGGAAGTGGAGGAAGTGGCGAAGTGGACGAAGTTGGCGAAATGGACGAAGTGGAGGAAGTTGAGGAAGCGGAGGAAGTGGAGGAAGTGGACGAAGTGGGAGAAGTAGTGAAGTGGCAAAGTGAACGAAGCGGAGGAAGTGCAGGAAGCGGTTGAATTGGAGGAAGAGGGCGAAGTGGGCGACGTGGACGAAGTTGACGAAGTGGACGAACTATATGAATTGGAGGAAGTGGACGAAGTGGAGGTAGGGGAGGAAGTGGAGGAAGTGGAGGAAGTGGAGGAAGCGGAGGAAGTGGACGAAGCGAAGGAAGCGGAGGAAGCGAAGGAAGCGGAGGAAGCGGACAAAGTGGAGGAAGGGTACGAAGTGGACGAACTGGACGAATTGACGAAGTGGAGGAAGTGGACAAAGTGGAGGAATTGGCGAAGTGGACGAAGTTGACGTGGTAGCGAAGTGGACGAAGTTGGCGAAGTGAAGGATGTGGAGGAATTTGAGGAAGTGGAGGATGTGGAGGAATTTGAGGAAGTGGAGGAAGTGTATGAAGTGTAGGAAGTGGACGAAGTGGAGGAAGTGGGCAAAGTGGGCATGTGGGTATGTGGACGAAGTGGGCGAAGTGGAGGAAGTGGAGGAAGCGGGCGAAGGTGACAAAGTGGACGAAGTGGACGAAGTGGCGAAGTGGACGAAGTTGACGACGTTGAAGAAGTTAACGAAGTGGACGATGTTGACGAAGTGGACGAAGGGGACGAAGCTGACGAAGTTAGCCAAGTTGACGGAGTTGACGAAGTGGACGACGTGGACGATGTTGATGAAGTGGACGAAGTGGCGGAAGTGGAAGAAGTGGCGAAGTGGCAAAGTGGACGAAGCGGAGGAAGTGCAGGAAGTGGACGAAGTTTACAAAGTGGATGAAGTGCACGAATTGGACGAAGGGGACGAAGTTGACGATGTGGACAAATTGGACGAAGTAGAGGAAGTGGAGGAAGAAGTGGGCGAAGTGGAGGAAGAGGACGAAGTGGACGAAGTTGACGAAGTGGACGTAGTGGAGGAAGTGTTGGAAGTGCAGGAAGTGTTGGAAGTGGACGAAGTGGAGGAAGCTGACGAAGTTGACAAAGTGGACGAAGTTGATGAAATGGACGAAGTCGACGAACTGGTAGAAGTGGAAGAAGTTGACGAAATTGGCCAAGTGGACAAGTGGACGAATTGGAGGAAGCAGAGGAAGTGGAGGAAGTGGAAGAAGTGGCGAAGTGCCAAAGTGGACGAAGCGGAGGAAGTGCAGGAAATGGACGAAGTGGAGGAAGTGCAAGAAGTGGACTTAGTTGACAAAGTTGACGAAGTGCTGGAAGTGGAGGAATTGGACGAGGTGGAGGAAGTGGACGAAGTGGAGGAAGTGGCTAAGTGGACAAAGTTGACGAAGTTGACGAAGTTGACGAAGTAGTAGAAATGGACGAAGGGGACGGAGTTGACGAAGTTTACGAAGTTGGCCAAGTTGACGAAGTGGACGAAGTGGACAAAGTGGAGGAAGTGGCGGAAGTGGAAGAAGTGGCGAAGTTGCAAAGTGGACGAAGTTGACAAAGTTGACGAAGTGGTAGAAGTGGCGAAGTGGACGAAGTTGACGAAATGGACGAAGTGGTAGAAGTGGACGAAGGGGACAAAGTTGGCCACCTTGACGAAGTGGAGGAAGTAGACAAAGTGGACAAAGTGGAGGAAGTGGCGGAAGTAGAAGAAGTGACGAAGTGGCAAAGTCGACGAAGTAGAGGAAGTGCAGGGAGTGGACAAAGTGGACGAAGTTGACAAAGTTGAGGAAGTGGACGAAGTGGCGGAAGTGAAAGAAGTGACAAAGTGGACGAAGTTGACAAAGTGGACGAAGTTGACAAAGTTGACGAAGGGGACGAAATGGACTAAGTGGAGGAAGTAGAGGTAATGGAGGAAGAAGACGAACTTGACGAAGTGGAGGAAGTGGAGGAAGTGGCGAAGTTGAGGAAGTGGAGGAAGCGGGCGAAGTTGACAAAGTGGAGGAAGTGGACGAAGTGGACGAAGTGGACGAAGTTGACGAAGTGGACGAAATTGACGAAATGGACGAAGTGGTAGAAGTGGACGAAGTTGATGAAGTTGGCCAAGTTGACGAAGTGGACGAAGTGGACGAAGTGGACGAATTGGACGAAGTGGAGGAAGTGGAGCAAGTGGAGCAAGTGGAGGAAGTGGAGCAAGTGGAAGAAGTGGCGAAGTGGAAAAGTGGACGAACCGGAGGAAGTACAAGAAATGGACGAAGTGGACGAAGTTGACAAAGTTGACGAAGTGGAGGAAGTGCAAGAAGTGGACGAAGTAGAGGGAGTGGACGAATTGGACGAAGGGGACGAAGTTGACGAAGTGGACGAAGTGGACGAGGTAGAGGAAGTGGAGGAAGAAGTGGACGAAGTGGAGGAAGTGGATGAAGTGGACGAAGTTGACGAAGTGGACGTACTGGAGGAAGTGTTGGAAGTGGAGGAAGTGGAGGAAGTGGAGGAAGTGGAGGAAGTGGCGAAGTGGACGAAGTTGACGAAGTGGACGAACTTGACGAAATGGACGAAGTGGACGAAGTGGTAGAAGTGGACGAAGGGGACGAAGTGGAGGAAGTGGACGAAGTGGACGAAGTGGAGGAATTGGTGGAAGTGGAAGAAGTGGCGAAGTGGAAGAAGTTGAGGAAGTGGAGGAAGTGGAGGAAGTGGCGAAGTGGAAGAAGTTGACGAAGTGGACGAACTTGACGAAATGGACGAAGTGGACGAAGTGGTAGAAGTGGACGAAGGGGACGAAGTGGAGGAAGTGGAGGAAGTGGAGGAAGTGGAGGAATTGGTGGAAGTGGAAGAAGTGGCGAAGTGGACGAAGTTGACGAAGTGGACGAAGTTGACGAAATGGACGAAGTGGTAGAAGTGGACGAAGTGGACGAAGTTGGCCAAGTTGACGAAGTGGACGAAGTGGCGGAACTGGAAGAAGTGACAAAGTGGACGAAGCGGAGGAATTGCAGGAAATGGACGAAGTGGGCGACGTTGACAAAGTTGACGAAGTGGAGGAAGAAGTGGACGAAGTGGAGGAAGTGGATGAAGTGGACGAAGTTGACGAAGTGGACGTACTGGAGGAAGTGTTGGAAGTGGAGGAAGTGGAGGAAGTGGAGGAAGTGGCGAAGTGGACGAAGTTGACGAAGTGGACGAACTTGACGAAATGGACGAAGTGGACGAAGTGGTAGAAGTGGACGAAGGGGACGAAGTGGAGGAAGTGGACGAAGTGGACGAAGTGGAGGAATTGGTGGAAGTGGAAGAAGTGGCGAAGTGGAAGAAGTTGAGGAAGTGGAGGAAGTGGAGGAAGTGGCGAAGTGGAAGAAGTTGACGAAGTGGACGAACTTGACGAAATGGACGAAGTGGACGAAGTGGTAGAAGTGGACGAAGGGGACGAAGTGGAGGAAGTGGAGGAAGTGGAGGAAGTGGAGGAATTGGTGGAAGTGGAAGAAGTGGCGAAGTGGACGAAGTTGACGAAGTGGACGAAGTTGACGAAATGGACGAAGTGGTAGAAGTGGACGAAGGTGACGAAGTGGACGAAGTTGGCCAAGTTGACGAAGTGGACGAAGTGGCGGAACTGGAAGAAGTGACAAAGTGGACGAAGCGGAGGAATTGCAGGAAATGGACGAAGTGGGCGACGTTGACAAAGTTGACGAAGTGGACGAAATGGAGGAAGTGCAAGAAGTGGACGAAGTGGACAAAGTTTACAAAGTTGACGAAGTGGAGGAAGTGGAGGAAGTAGAGGAGGTGGAGGAAGTGGACGAAGTGGAGGAAGTGGCGAAGTGGGCGAAGTTGACGAAGGGGACGAAGTTGACGAAGTTGGCCAAGTTGACGAAGTGGACGAAGTGGCCGAAGTGGACGAACTGGACGAAGTGGAGGAAGTGGAGGAAGTGGAGCAACTGGAGGAAGTGGCGGAAGTGGAAGAAGTGGCGAAGTGGAAAAGTGGACGAAGCGGAGTAAGTGCAAGAAGTGTACGAAGTTGACGAAGTGGAGGAAGTGTAACAAGTGGACGAAGTGGACGAAGTGGAGGAAGTGGACGAATTGGACGAAGGGGACGAACTTGACGAAGTGGACGAGGTGGAGGAAGTGGAGTAAGAAGTGGAGGAAGTGGCGGAAGTGGAAGAAGTGGCGAAGTGGAAAAGTGGACGAAGCGGAGGAAGTGCAGGAAATGGACGAAGTGGACGAAGTTGACAAAGTTGACGAAGTGGAGGAAGTGGACGAAGTGGAGGAAGTTGACGAATTGGACGAAGGGAACGAAGTTGACGAAGTGGACGAGGTGGAGGAAGTGGAGGAAGAAGTGGACGAAGTGGAGGAAGTGGAGGAAGTGGATGAAGTGGACGAAGTTGACGAAGTACACGTACTGGAGGAAGTGTTGGAAGTGGAGGAAGTGGACGAAGTGGCGAAGTGGACGAAGTTGACAAAGTTGACGAACTTGACGAAATGGACGAAGTGGACGAAGTAGTAGAAGTGGACGAAACGGACGAAGTGGACGAAATGGACGAAGTGGACGAAGTGGAGCAATTGGTGGAAGTGGAAGAAGTGGCGAAGTGGACGAAGTTGAGGTAGTGGAGGAAGTGGCGAAGTGGATGAAGTTGACGAAGTTGACGAAGTTGACGAAGTGGACGAAGTTGACGAAATGGACGAAGTGGACGAAGTTGACGAAGTTGGCCAAGTTGACGAAGTGGACGAAGTGGACGAAGTGGTGGAAGTGGAAGAAGTGACAAAGTGGACGAAGTGGAGGAATTCCAGGAAATGGACGAAGTGGACGACGTTGACAAAGTTGACGAAGTGGACGAAATGGACGAAGTGCAAGAAGTGGACAAAGTTGACAAAGTGGACGAAGTTGATGAGGTGGACGTAGTGGAGGAAGTGTTGGAAGTGGACGAAGTGGAGGAAGTGGGGGAAGTGGAGAAGTGGACGAAGTTGACGAAGTGGACGCAGTGGACGAAGTGGACGAAATGGACAAAGTGGTAGAAGTGGACGAAGTTGACGAAGTGGACGAAGTTGAGGAAATGGACAAAGTGGACGAAGTGGTAGAAGTGGACGAAGTTGACGAAGTTTGCCAAGTTGACGAAGTGGACGAAGTGAAGGAAGTTGACGAAGCGGAGGAAGTGGAAGAAGTTGACGAAGTGGAGGAACTGGAGGAAGTGGAGGAAGTGTACGAAGTGGACGAACTGGAGGAAGTGGCGGAAGTGGAAGAAGTGGCGAAGTGCCATAGTGGACGAAGTGGAGGAAGTGCAGGAAGTGGCGAAGTGGACGAAGTTGACAAAGTTGACGAACTTGACGAAATGGACGAAGTGGACGAAGTAGTAGAAGTGGACAAAACGGACGAAGTTGACGAAGTGGACGAAATGGACGAAGTGGACGAAGTGGAGCAATTGGTGGAAGTGGAAGAAGTGGCGAAGTGGACGAAGTTGAGGTAGTGGAGGAAGTGGCCGAAGTGGACGAAGTGGACTAAGTGGACGAAGTGGATGAAGTAGATGAAGTCGACGAAGTGGAGGAAGGGGAGGAAGTGGGCGAAGTGGGCGAAGTGGGCGAAGTGGACGACGTTGACGAAGTGGTGGAAGTGGAAGAAGTGACAAAGTGGACGAAGTGGAGGAATTCCAGGAAATGGACGAAGTGGACGACGTTGACAAAGTTGACGAAGTGGACGAAATGGACGAAGTGCAAGAAGTGGACAAAGTTGACAAAGTGGACGAAGTTGACGAGGTGGACGTAGTGGAGGAAGTGTTGGAAGTGGACGAAGTGGAGGAAGTGGAGAAGTGGACGAAGTTGACGAAGTGGACGCAGTGGACGAAGTGGACGAAATGGACAAAGTGGTAGAAGTGGACGAAGTTGACGAAGTGGACGAAGTTGATGAAATGGACAAAGTGGACGAAGTGGTAGAAGTGGACGAAGTTGACGAAGTTTGCCAAGTTGACGAAGTGGACGAAGTGAAGGAAGTTGACGAAGCGGAGGAAGTGGAAGAAGTTGACGAAGTGGAGGAACTGGAGGAAGTGGAGGAAGTGTACGAAGTGGACGAAGTGGAGGAAGTGGCGGAAGTGGAAGAAGTGGCGAAGTGGCATAGTGGACGAAGTGGAGGAAGTGCAGGAAGTGGACGAAGTGGACGAAGTTTACAAAGTTGACGAAGTGGACGAAGTGGAAAAAGTGGACGAAGCGGACGAAGTGGACGAAGAGTACGAAGTGGACGAAGTTGATGAATTGGACGAAGTGGAGGAAGCGGATGAAGTGGAGGAAGTAGAGGAAGAAGTGGACGAAGTTGAAGAAGTGGAGGAAATTAAAGAAATGGACGAAGTGGACGACGTGTAGGAAGTGGAGGAAGTGGAGGAAGTGGCGAAGTGGGCGAAGTGGACGAAGTTGACGAAGTCGAGGAAGCGGAGTAAGCAGAGGAAGCGGATGAAATGGAGGAAGTGGAGGAAGTGGAGGAAGTAGAGGAAGTGGACAAAGTGGAGGAAGTGGAGGAAGTAGAGGAAGTGGAGGAAGTGGAGGTAGTGGAGGAAGTGGAGGAAGTGAACGAAGTGGATGAAGTTGACGAAGTCTACGAAGTTGACGAAATTGACGAAGTTGACGAAGTGGACGAAGTTGACGAAATTGACAACGTTGACGAAGTGGAGGAAGTGGACGAAGTGGACGAAATGGACAAAGTTGAAGAAGTGGACGAAGTTGACGAGGTGGAGGAAGTGGACGAATTGGCGAAGTAGCGAAGTGGACGAAGTACACGAAATGGACAAGTTAACGAAGTGGACAAAGTTCACGAAGTGAGCGAAGTTGACGAAGTGGAGGAAGTGGACGAAGTGGAGGAAGTGGACGATTTTTGGACGAAGTGGACGAAGTGGAGGTAGTGCAGGAAGTGGAGGAAGTGGACTAAGTGGACGAAGTTAACGAAGTGGACGAAGTGGACAAAGTGGACAAAGTGGAGGAAGTGGCGGAAGTGGAAGAAGTGGCGAAGTGGCAAAGTAGACGAAGCGGAAGAAGTGCAAGAAGTGGAGGAAGTGGACGAAATTGACAAAGTTGACAAAGTGGACGAAGGTGACGAAGTGGACGAAGTGCACGAAGTGCACGAAGTGGAGGAAGAAGTGGACAAATTGGATGAACAAGTGGAGGAAGTGAACGAAGTGGAGGAAGTGGACGAAGTAGAGCAAGTGGAGGAAGTGGATGAAGTGCAGGAAGTTGACGAAGTGGAGGAAGTTGACGAAGTGGAGGAAGTGGAGGATGTGGAGGAAGTGGAGGAAGTGGAGGATGTGGAGGAAGTGGAGGAAGTGGAGGAAGTTGAGGAAGTGGCGGAAGTGGACGAAGTTGACGAAGTGGACGAAGTGGACGAAATGGATGAAGTGGACGAAGTTGTAGAAGTGAACGAAGGGTCGAAGTTGACGAAGTTGGCCAAGTTGACGAAGTGGACGAAGTAAACGAAGGGGACGAAGTGGACGAAGTGGAGGAAGTGGTGGAAGTGGAAGAAGTGGCGAAGTGGAGGAAGTTGAGGGAGTGGAGGAAGTGGAGGAAGTGGCGAAGTGGACGAAGTTGACGAAGTGGACGAAGTTGACGAAATGGACGAAGTGGTAGAAGTGGACGAAGTGGACGAAGTTGGCCAAGTTGACGAAGTGGACGAAGTGGCGGAACTGGAAGAAGTGACAAAGTGGACGAAGCGGAGGAATTGCAGGAAATGGACGAAGTGGGCGACGTTGACAAAGTTGACGAAGTGGACGAAATGGAGGAAGTGCAAGAAGTGGACGAAGTGGACAAAGTTTACAAAGTTGACGAAGTGGAGGAAGTGGAGGAAGTAGAGGAGGTGGAGGAAGTGGACGAAGTGGAGGAAGTGGCGAAGTGGGCGAAGTTGACGAAGGGGACGAAGTTGACGAAGTTGGCCAAGTTGACGAAGTGGACGAAGTGGCCGAAGTGGACGAACTGGACGAAGTGGAGGAAGTGGAGGAAGTGGAGCAACTGGAGGAAGTGGCGGAAGTGGAAGAAGTGGCGAAGTGGAAAAGTGGACGAAGCGGAGTAAGTGCAAGAAGTGTACGAAGTTGACGAAGTGGAGGAAGTGTAACAAGTAGACGAAGTGGACGAAGTGGAGGAAGTGGACGAATTGGACGAAGGGGACGAACTTGACGAAGTGGACGAAGTGGACGAGGTGGAGGAAGTGGAGTAAGAAGTGGAGGAAGTGGCGGAAGTGGAAGAAGTGGCGAAGTGGAAAAGTGGACGAAGCGGAGGAAGTGCAGGAAATGGACGAAGTGGACGAAGTTGACAAAGTTGACGAAGTGGAGGAAGTGGACGAAGTGGAGGAAGTTGATGAATTGGACGAAGGGAACGAAGTTGACGAAGTGGACGAGGTGGAGGAAGTGGAGGAAGAAGTGGACGAAGTGGAGGAAGTGGAGGAAGTGGATGAAGTGGACGAAGTTGACGAAGTACACGTACTGGAGGAAGTGTTGGAAGTGGAGGAAGTGGACGAAGTGGCGAAGTGGACGAAGTTGACAAAGTTGACGAACTTGACGAAATGGACGAAGTAGTAGAAGTGGACGAAACGGACGAAGTGGACGAAATGGACGAAGTGGACGAAGTGGAGCAATTGGTGGAAGTGGAAGAAGTGGCGAAGTGGACGAAGTTGAGGTAGTGGAGGAAGTGGCGAAGTGGATGAAGTTGACGAAGTTGACGAAGTTGACGAAGTGGACGAAGTTGACGAAATGGACGAAGTGGACGAAGTTGACGAAGTTGGCCAAGTTGACGAAGTGGACGAAGTGGACGAAGTGGTGGAAGTGGAAGAAGTGACAAAGTGGACGAAGTGGAGGAATTCCAGGAAATGGACGAAGTGGACGACGTTGACAAAGTTGACGAAGTGGACGAAATGGACGAAGTGCAAGAAGTGGACAAAGTTGACAAAGTGGACGAAGTTGACGAGGTGGACGTAGTGGAGGAAGTGTTGGAAGTGGACGAAGTGGAGGAAGTGGGGGAAGTGGAGAAGTGGACGAAGTTGACGAAGTGGACGCAGTGGACGAAGTGGACGAAATGGACAAAGTGGTAGAAGTGGACGAAGTTGACGAAGTGGACGAAGTTGAGGAAATGGACAAAGTGGACGAAGTGGTAGAAGTGGACGAAGTTGACGAAGTTTGCCAAGTTGACGAAGTGGACGAAGTGAAGGAAGTTGACGAAGCGGAGGAAGTGGAAGAAGTTGACGAAGTGGAGGAACTGGAGGAAGTGGAGGAAGTGTACGAAGTGGACGAACTGGAGGAAGTGGCGGAAGTGGAAGAAGTGGCGAAGTGCCATAGTGGACGAAGTGGAGGAAGTGCAGGAAGTGGCGAAGTGGACGAAGTTGACAAAGTTGACGAACTTGACGAAATGGACGAAGTGGACGAAGTAGTAGAAGTGGACAAAACGGACGAAGTTGACGAAGTGGACGAAATGGACGAAGTGGACGAAGTGGAGCAATTGGTGGAAGTGGAAGAAGTGGCGAAGTGGACGAAGTTGAGGTAGTGGAGGAAGTGGCCGAAGTGGACGAAGTGGACTAAGTGGACGAAGTGGATGAAGTAGATGAAGTCGACGAAGTGGAGGAAGGGGAGGAAGTGGGCGAAGTGGGCGAAGTGGGCGAAGTGGACGACGTTGACGAAGTGGTGGAAGTGGAAGAAGTGACAAAGTGGACGAAGTGGAGGAATTCCAGGAAATGGACGAAGTGGACGACGTTGACAAAGTTGACGAAGTGGACGAAATGGACGAAGTGCAAGAAGTGGACAAAGTTGACAAAGTGGACGAAGTTGACGAGGTGGACGTAGTGGAGGAAGTGTTGGAAGTGGACGAAGTGGACGAAGTGGAGGAAGTGGAGAAGTGGACGAAGTTGACGAAGTGGACGCAGTGGACGAAGTGGACGAAATGGACAAAGTGGTAGAAGTGGACGAAGTTGACGAAGTGGACGAAGTTGATGAAATGGACAAAGTGGACGAAGTGGTAGAAGTGGACGAAGTTGACGAAGTTTGCCAAGTTGACGAAGTGGACGAAGTGAAGGAAGTTGACGAAGCGGAGGAAGTGGAAGAAGTTGACGAAGTGGAGGAACTGGAGGAAGTGGAGGAAGTGTACGAAGTGGACGAAGTGGAGGAAGTGGCGGAAGTGGAAGAAGTGGCGAAGTGGCATAGTGGACGAAGTGGAGGAAGTGCAGGAAGTGGACGAAGTGGACGAAGTTTACAAAGTTGACGAAGTGGACGAAGTGGAAAAAGTGGACGAAGCGGACGAAGTGGACGAAGAGTACGAAGTGGACGAAGTTGATGAATTGGACGAAGTGGAGGAAGCGGATGAAGTGGAGGAAGTAGAGGAAGAAGTGGACGAAGTTGAAGAAGTGGAGGAAATTAAAGAAATGGACGAAGTGGACGACGTGTAGGAAGTGGAGGAAGTGGAGGAAGTGGCGAAGTGGGCGAAGTGGACGAAGTTGACGAAGTCGAGGAAGCGGAGTAAGCAGAGGAAGCGGATGAAATGGAGGAAGTGGAGGAAGTGGAGGAAGTAAAGGAAGTGGACAAAGTGGAGGAAGTGGAGGAAGTAGAGGAAGTGGAGGAAGTGGAGGTAGTGGAGGAAGTGGAGGAAGTGAACGAAGTGGATGAAGTTGACGAAGTCTACGAAGTTGACGAAATTGACGAAGTTGACGAAGTGGACGAAGTTGACGAAATTGACAACGTTGACGAAGTGGAGGAAGTGGACGAAGTGGACGAAATGGACAAAGTTGAAGAAGTGGACGAAGTTGACGAGGTGGAGGAAGTGGACGAATTGGCGAAGTAGCGAAGTGGACGAAGTACACGAAATGGACAAGTTAACGAAGTGGACAAAGTTCACGAAGTGAGCGAAGTTGACGAAGTGGAGGAAGTGGACGAAGTGGAGGAAGTGGACGATTTTTGGACGAAGTGGACGAAGTGGAGGTAGTGCAGGAAGTGGAGGAAGTGGACTAAGTGGACGAAGTTAACGAAGTGGACGAAGTGGACAAAGTGGACAAAGTGGAGGAAGTGGCGGAAGTGGAAGAAATGGCGAAGTGGCAAAGTAGACGAAGCGGAAGAAGTGCAAGAAGTGGAGGAAGTGGACGAAATTGACAAAGTTGACAAAGTGGACGAAGGTGACGAAGTGGACGAAGTGCACGAAGTGCACGAAGTGGACGAAGTGGAGGAAGAAGTGGACAAATTGGATGAACAAGTGGAGGAAGTGAACGAAGTGGAGGAAGTGGACGAAGTAGAGCAAGTGGAGGAAGTGGATGAAGTGGAGGAAGTTGACGAAGTGGAGGAAGTTGACGAAGTGGAGGAAGTGGAGGATGTGGAGGAAGTGGAGGAAGTGGAGGATGTGGAGGAAGTGGAGGAAGTGGAGAAAGTTGAGGAAGTGGCGGAAGTGGACGAAGTTGACGAAGTGGACGAAGTGGACGAAATGGATGAAGTGGACGAAGTTGTAGAAGTGAACGAAGGGTCGAAGTTGACGAAGTTGGCCAAGTTGACGAAGTGGACGAAGTAAACGAAGGGGACGAAGTGGACGAAGTGGAGGAAGTGGTGGAAGTGGAAGAAGTGGCGAAGTGGAGGAAGTTGAGGGAGTGGAGGAAGTGGAGGAAGTGGCGAAGTGGACGAAGTTGACGAAGTGGACGAAGTTGACGAAATGGACGAAGTGGTAGAAGTGGACGAAGTGGACGAAGTTGGCCAAGTTGACGAAGTGGACGAAGTGGCGGAACTGGAAGAAGTGACAAAGTGGACGAAGCGGAGGAATTGCAGGAAATGGACGAAGTGGGCGACGTTGACAAAGTTGACGAAGTGGACGAAATGGAGGAAGTGCAAGAAGTGGACGAAGTGGACAAAGTTTACAAAGTTGACGAAGTGGAGGAAGTGGAGGAAGTAGAGGAGGTGGAGGAAGTGGACGAAGTGGAGGAAGTGGCGAAGTGGGCGAAGTTGACGAAGGGGACGAAGTTGACGAAGTTGGCCAAGTTGACGAAGTGGACGAAGTGGCCGAAGTGGACGAACTGGACGAAGTGGAGGAAGTGGAGGAAGTGGAGCAACTGGAGGAAGTGGCGGAAGTGGAAGAAGTGGCGAAGTGGAAAAGTGGACGAAGCGGAGTAAGTGCAAGAAGTGTACGAAGTTGACGAAGTGGAGGAAGTGTAACAAGTGGACGAAGTGGACGAAGTGGAGGAAGTGGACGAATTGGACGAAGGGGACGAACTTGACGAAGTGGACGAAGTGGACGAGGTGGAGGAAGTGGAGTAAGAAGTGGAGGAAGTGGCGGAAGTGGAAGAAGTGGCGAAGTGGAAAAGTGGACGAAGCGGAGGAAGTGCAGGAAATGGACGAAGTGGACGAAGTTGACAAAGTTGACGAAGTGGAGGAAGTGGACGAAGTGGAGGAAGTTGACGAATTGGACGAAGGGAACGAAGTTGACGAAGTGGACGAGGTGGAGGAAGTGGAGGAAGAAGTGGACGAAGTGGAGGAAGTGGAGGAAGTGGATGAAGTGGACGAAGTTGACGAAGTACACGTACTGGAGGAAGTGTTGGAAGTGGAGGAAGTGGACGAAGTGGCGAAGTGGACGAAGTTGACAAAGTTGACGAACTTGACGAAATGGACGAAGTAGTAGAAGTGGACGAAACGGACGAAGTGGACGAAATGGACGAAGTGGACGAAGTGGAGCAATTGGTGGAAGTGGAAGAAGTGGCGAAGTGGACGAAGTTGAGGTAGTGGAGGAAGTGGCGAAGTGGATGAAGTTGACGAAGTTGACGAAGTTGACGAAGTGGACGAAGTTGACGAAATGGACGAAGTGGACGAAGTTGACGAAGTTGGCCAAGTTGACGAAGTGGACGAAGTGGACGAAGTGGTGGAAGTGGAAGAAGTGACAAAGTGGACGAAGTGGAGGAATTCCAGGAAATGGACGAAGTGGACGACGTTGACAAAGTTGACGAAGTGGACGAAATGGACGAAGTGCAAGAAGTGGACAAAGTTGACAAAGTGGACGAAGTTGACGAGGTGGACGTAGTGGAGGAAGTGTTGGAAGTGGACGAAGTGGAGGAAGTGGGGGAAGTGGAGAAGTGGACGAAGTTGACGAAGTGGACGCAGTGGACGAAGTGGACGAAATGGACAAAGTGGTAGAAGTGGACGAAGTTGACGAAGTGGACGAAGTTGAGGAAATGGACAAAGTGGACGAAGTGGTAGAAGTGGACGAAGTTGACGAAGTTTGCCAAGTTGACGAAGTGGACGAAGTGAAGGAAGTTGACGAAGCGGAGGAAGTGGAAGAAGTTGACGAAGTGGAGGAACTGGAGGAAGTGGAGGAAGTGTACGAAGTGGACGAACTGGAGGAAGTGGCGGAAGTGGAAGAAGTGGCGAAGTGCCATAGTGGACGAAGTGGAGGAAGTGCAGGAAGTGGCGAAGTGGACGAAGTTGACAAAGTTGACGAACTTGACGAAATGGACGAAGTGGACGAAGTAGTAGAAGTGGACAAAACGGACGAAGTTGACGAAGTGGACGAAATGGACGAAGTGGACGAAGTGGAGCAATTGGTGGAAGTGGAAGAAGTGGCGAAGTGGACGAAGTTGAGGTAGTGGAGGAAGTGGCCGAAGTGGACGAAGTGGACTAAGTGGACGAAGTGGATGAAGTAGATGAAGTCGACGAAGTGGAGGAAGGGGAGGAAGTGGGCGAAGTGGGCGAAGTGGGCGAAGTGGACGACGTTGACGAAGTGGTGGAAGTGGAAGAAGTGACAAAGTGGACGAAGTGGAGGAATTCCAGGAAATGGACGAAGTGGACGACGTTGACAAAGTTGACGAAGTGGACGAAATGGACGAAGTGCAAGAAGTGGACAAAGTTGACAAAGTGGACGAAGTTGACGAGGTGGACGTAGTGGAGGAAGTGTTGGAAGTGGACGAAGTGGAGGAAGTGGAGAAGTGGACGAAGTTGACGAAGTGGACGCAGTGGACGAAGTGGACGAAATGGACAAAGTGGTAGAAGTGGACGAAGTTGACGAAGTGGACGAAGTTGATGAAATGGACAAAGTGGACGAAGTGGTAGAAGTGGACGAAGTTGACGAAGTTTGCCAAGTTGACGAAGTGGACGAAGTGAAGGAAGTTGACGAAGCGGAGGAAGTGGAAGAAGTTGACGAAGTGGAGGAACTGGAGGAAGTGGAGGAAGTGTACGAAGTGGACGAAGTGGAGGAAGTGGCGGAAGTGGAAGAAGTGGCGAAGTGGCATAGTGGACGAAGTGGAGGAAGTGCAGGAAGTGGACGAAGTGGACGAAGTTTACAAAGTTGACGAAGTGGACGAAGTGGAAAAAGTGGACGAAGCGGACGAAGTGGACGAAGAGTACGAAGTGGACGAAGTTGATGAATTGGACGAAGTGGAGGAAGCGGATGAAGTGGAGGAAGTAGAGGAAGAAGTGGACGAAGTTGAAGAAGTGGAGGAAATTAAAGAAATGGACGAAGTGGACGACGTGTAGGAAGTGGAGGAAGTGGAGGAAGTGGCGAAGTGGGCGAAGTGGACGAAGTTGACGAAGTCGAGGAAGCGGAGTAAGCAGAGGAAGCGGATGAAATGGAGGAAGTGGAGGAAGTGGAGGAAGTAAAGGAAGTGGACAAAGTGGAGGAAGTGGAGGAAGTAGAGGAAGTGGAGGAAGTGGAGGTAGTGGAGGAAGTGGAGGAAGTGAACGAAGTGGATGAAGTTGACGAAGTCTACGAAGTTGACGAAATTGACGAAGTTGACGAAGTGGACGAAGTTGACGAAATTGACAACGTTGACGAAGTGGAGGAAGTGGACGAAGTGGACGAAATGGACAAAGTTGAAGAAGTGGACGAAGTTGACAAGGTGGAGGAAGTGGACGAATTGGCAAAGTAGCGAAGTGGACGAAGTACACGAAATGGACAAGTTAACGAAGTGGACAAAGTTCACGAAGTGAGCGAAGTTGACGAAGTGGAGGAAGTGGACGAAGTGGAGGAAGTGGACGATTTTTGGACGAAGTGGACGAAGTGGAGGTAGTGCAGGAAGTGGAGGAAGTGGACTAAGTGGACGAAGTTAACGAAGTGGACGAAGTGGACAAAGTGGACAAAGTGGAGGAAGTGGCGGAAGTGGAAGAAGTGGCGAAGTGGCAAAGTAGACGAAGCGGAAGAAGTGCAAGAAGTGGAGGAAGTGGACGAAATTGACAAAGTTGACAAAGTGGACGAAGGTGACGAAGTGGACGAAGTGCACGAAGTGCACGAAGTGGACGAAGTGGAGGAAGAAGTGGACAAATTGGATGAACAAGTGGAGGAAGTGAACGAAGTGGAGGAAGTGGACGAAGTAGAGCAAGTGGAGGAAGTGGATGAAGTGGAGGAAGTTGACGAAGTGGAGGAAGTTGACGAAGTGGAGGAAGTGGAGGATGTGGAGGAAGTGGAGGAAGTGGAGGATGTGGAGGAAGTGGAGGAAGTGGAGGAAGTTGAGGAAGTGGCGGAAGTGGACGAAGTTGACGAAGTGGACGAAGTGGACGA
Organism: Vigna umbellata; assembly: GCF_029865625.1. NCBI lineage: Eukaryota > Viridiplantae > Streptophyta > Magnoliopsida > Fabales > Fabaceae > Vigna > Vigna umbellata. The sequence continues at coordinate 11,264 of NW_028274438.1, read as the reverse complement.
AATGGATGAAGTGGACGAAGTTGTAGAAGTGAACGAAGGGTCGAAGTTGACGAAGTTGGCCAAGTTGACGAAGTGGACGAAGTAAACGAAGGGGACGAAGTGGACGAAGTGGAGGAAGTGGTGGAAGTGGAAGAAGTGGCGAAGTGGAGGAAGTTGAGGGAGTGGAGGAAGTGGAGGAAGTGGCGAAGTGGACGAAGTTGACGAAATGGACGAAGTGGACGAAGTGGTAGAAGTGAACGAAGTGGAGGAAGTGGGCGGAGTGGAGGAAGTGGAGGAAGTGAACGAAGTGGAGGAAGTGGGGAAGTGGGCATTTGGGCATGTGGACGAATTGCGCAAAGTGGAGGAAGTGGAGGAAGCGGGCGAAGTTGACAAAGTGGACGAAGTGGACGAACTGGAAGAAGTGGCGAAGTGGACGAAGTTGACGAATTGGAATAAGTTAACGAAGTGGACGAAGTTGACGAAGTGGACGAAGGGGACGAAGCTGACGAAGTTAACCAAGTTGACGAAGATAAAGAGGTGGACGAAGTTGACGAAGTCGACGAAGCGGACGAAGTGGACGAAGTGGACGAACTGGACGAAGTGGCGGAAGTGGAAGAAGTGGTGAAGTGGCAAAGTGGACGAAGCAGAGGAAGTGTAGGCAGTGGAAGAAGTGGACGTAGTTTACAAAGTTGACGAAGTGGAGGAAGTGGAGGAAGTGGACGAATTAGACGAAGGGGACGAAGTGGAGGAAGTGGAGGAAGTGGACAAATGGACGAAGTGGACGAAGTTGAAAAAGTGGACGAAGTTGACGAGGTGGACGTAGTGGAGGAAGTGTTGGAAGTGGAGAAGTGGACTAAGTTGACAAAATGAGCGAAGTGGTAGATGTGGACGAAGTTGACGAAGTTTGCCAAGTTGACGAAGTGGACGAAGTGGACGAAGTGGAGGAAGTTGACGAAGTGGAGGAAGTTGGCGAAGCAGAGGAAGTGGAAGAAGTTGACGAAGTGGAGGAAATGGAGGAAGTGGAGGAAGTGTACGAAGTGGACGAAGTGGAGGAAGTGGCGGAAGTGGCGGAAGTGGAAGATGTGGCAGAAGTGGAAGATGTGGCGAAGTGGCATAGTGGACGAAGTGGAGGAACTGCAGGAAGTGGACGAAGTGGACGAAGTTTACAAAGTTGACGAAGTGGACGAAGTGGAAGAAGTGGACGAAGCGGACGAAGTGGACGAAGAGTACGAAGTGGACGAAGTTGATGAATTGGACGAAGTGGAGGAAGCGGAGGAGGTGGAGGAAGTGGAGGAAGAAGTGGACGAAGTGGAAGAAGTGGAGGAAATTAAAGAAGTGGACGAAGTGGACGACGTGGAGGAAGTGGAAGAAGTGGAGGAAGAGGCGAAGTGGGCGAAGTGGATGAAGTTGACGAAGTCGAGGAAGCAGAGGAAGCGGATGAAATGGAGGAAGTGGAGGAAGTAAAGGAAGTGTACGAAGTGGACAAAGTGGAGGAAGTAGAGGAAGTAGAGGAAGTGGAGGTAGTGGAGGAAGTGGAGGAAGTGAACGAAGTGGATGGAGTTGACGAAGTCTACGAAGTTGACGAAATTGACGAAGTTGACGAAGTTGACAAAGTGGACGAAATTGACGACGTTGACGAAGTGGAGGAAGTGGACGAAATGGACAAAGTTGAAGAAGTGGACGAAGTTGACGAGGTGGAGGAAGTGGACGAATTGGCGAAGTGGATGAAGTGCATGAAATGGACCAAGTTAACGAAGTGGACAAAGTTCACAAAGTGAGCGAAGTTGATGAAGTGGAGGAAGTGGAGGAAGTGGAGGAGGTTGAGTAAGTGGACGAAGTGGAGGAAGAAGTGGACGAAGTGGAGGAAGTGGACGAATTGGACGAAGTGGACGAAGTGGAGGTAGTGGAGGAAGTGGAGGAAGTGGACTAAGTGGACGAAGTGGACGAAGTGGTGGAAGTGGAGGAAGTGGAGGAAGTGGAGGTAGTGCAGGAAGTGGACGAAGTTGACGAAGTGGAGGAAGTGGAGGAAGTGGTCTAAGTGGACAAAGTGGACTAAGTGGCGAAACGACGAAGTGGACAAAGTGGACGAAGTTGAAGAAGTGGAGGATGTGGAGGAAGTGGAGGAAGTGGAGGAAGTGGACAAAGTGTAGGAAGTGTACGAAGTGGAGGAAGTGAACGAAATGGAGGAAGAGGAGGAAGTCAAGTGGGCATGTGGACGAAGTGGACGAACCGGAGGAAGCGGAGGAAGTGGAGGAAGGGGGCGAAGTTGAGAAAGTGAACGAAGTGGAGGAAGTGGAGGAAGTGGACGAAGTGGACGAAGTGGCCGAAGTGGACGAAGTGGACTAAGTGGACGAAGTGGATGAAGTAGATGAAGTCGACGAAGTGGAGGAAGGGGAGGAAGTGGGCGAAGTGGGCGAAGTGGGCGAAGTGGACGACGTTGACGAAGTGGTGGAAGTGGAAGAAGTGACAAAGTGGACGAAGTGGAGGAATTCCAGGAAATGGACGAAGTGGACGACGTTGACAAAGTTGACGAAGTGGACGAAATGGACGAAGTGCAAGAAGTGGACAAAGTTGACAAAGTGGACGAAGTTGACGAGGTGGACGTAGTGGAGGAAGTGTTGGAAGTGGACGAAGTGGAGGAAGTGGAGAAGTGGACGAAGTTGACGAAGTGGACGCAGTGGACGAAGTGGACGAAATGGACAAAGTGGTAGAAGTGGACGAAGTTGACGAAGTGGACAAAGTTGATGAAATGGACAAAGTGGACGAAGTGGTAGAAGTGGACGAAGTTGACGAAGTTTGCCAAGTTGACGAAGTGGACGAAGTGAAGGAAGTTGACGAAGCGGAGGAAGTGGAAGAAGTTGACGAAGTGGAGGAACTGGAGGAAGTGGAGGAAGTGTACGAAGTGGACGAAGTGGAGGAAGTGGCGGAAGTGGAAGAAGTGGCGAAGTGGCATAGTGGACGAAGTGGAGGAAGTGCAGGAAGTGGACGAAGTGGACGAAGTTTACAAAGTTGACGAAGTGGACGAAGTGGAAAAAGTGGACGAAGCGGACGAAGTGGACGAAGAGTACGAAGTGGACGAAGTTGATGAATTGGACGAAGTGGAGGAAGCGGAGGAAGTGGAGGAAGTAGAGGAAGAAGTGGACGAAGTTGAAGAAGTGGAGGAAATTAAAGAAATGGACGAAGTGGACGACGTGTAGGAAGTGGAGGAAGTGGAGGAAGTGGAGGAAGTGGCGAAGTGGGCGAAGTGGACGAAGTTGACGAAGTCGAGGAAGCGGAGTAAGCAGAGGAAGCGGATGAAATGGAGGAAGTGGAGGAAGTGGAGGAAGTAAAGGAAGTGGACAAAGTGGAGGAAGTGGAGGAAGTAGAGGAAGTGGAGGAAGTGGAGGTAGTGGAGGAAGTGGAGGAAGTGAACGAAGTGGATGAAGTTGACGAAGTCTACGAAGTTGACGAAATTGACGAAGTTGACGAAGTGGACGAAGTTGACGAAATTGACAACGTTGACGAAGTGGAGGAAGTGGACGAAGTGGACGAAATGGACAAAGTTGAAGAAGTGGACGAAGTTGACGAGGTGGAGGAAGTGGACGAATTGGCGAAGTAGCGAAGTGGACGAAGTACACGAAATGGACAAGTTAACGAAGTGGACAAAGTTCACGAAGTGAGCGAAGTTGACGAAGTGGAGGAAGTGGACGAAGTGGAGGAAGTGGACGATTTTTGGACGAAGTGGACGAAGTGCAGGAAGTGGAGGAAGTGGACTAAGTGGACGAAGTTGACGAAGTGGACGAAGTGGACAAAGTGGACAAAGTGGAGGAAGTGGCGGAAGTGGAAGAAGTGGCGAAGTGGCAAAGTAGACGAAGCGGAAGAAGTGCAAGAAGTGGAGGAAGTGGACGAAATTGACAAAGTTGACAAAGTGGACGAAGGTGACGAAGTGGACGAAGTGCACGAAGTGCACGAAGTGGACGAAGTGGAGGAAGAAGTGGACAAATTGGATGAACAAGTGGAGGAAGTGAACGAAGTGGAGGAAGTGGACGAAGTAGAGCAAGTGGAGGAAGTGGATGAAGTGGAGGAAGTTGACGAAGTGGAGGAAGTTGACGAAGTGGAGGAAGTGGAGGATGTGGAGGAAGTGGAGGAAGTGGAGGATGTGGAGGAAGTGGAGGAAGTGGAGGAAGTTGAGGAAGTGGCGGAAGTGGACGAAGTTGACGAAGTGGACGAAGTGGACGAAATGGATGAAGTGGACGAAGTTGTAGAAGTGAACGAAGGGTCGAAGTTGACGAAGTTGGCCAAGTTGACGAAGTGGACGAAGTGGACGAAGGGGACGAAGTGGACGAAGTGGAGGAAGTGGTGGAAGTGGAAGAAGTGGCGAAGTGGAGGAAGTTGAGGGAGTGGAGGAAGTGGAGGAAGTGGCGAAGTGGACGAAGTTGACGAAATGGACGAAGTGGACGAAGTGGTAGAAGTGAACGAAGTGGAGGAAGTGGGCGGAGTGGAGGAAGTGGAGGAAGTGGGGAAGTGGGCATTTGGGCATGTGGACGAAGTGCGCAAAGTGGAGGAAGTGGAGGAAGCGGGCGAAGTTGACAAAGTGGACGAAGTGGACGAACTGGAAGAAGTGGCGAAGTGGACGAAGTTGACGAATTGGAATAAGTTAACGAAGTGGACGAAGGGGACGAAGCTGACGAAGTTAACCAAGTTGACGAAGATAAAGAGGTGGACGAAGTTGACGAAGTCGACGAAGCGGACGAAGTGGACGAACTGGACGAAGTGGCGGAAGTGGAAGAAGTGGTGAAGTGGCAAAGTGGACGAAGCAGAGGAAGTGTAGGCAGTGGAAGAAGTGGACGTAGTTTACAAAGTTGACGAAGTGGAGGAAGTGGAGGAAGTGGACGAATTAGACGAAGTGGAGGAAGTGGACAAATGGACGAAGTGGACGAAGTTGAAAAAGTGGACGAAGTTGACGAGGTGGACGTAGTGGAGGAAGTGTTGGAAGTGGAGAAGTGGACTAAGTTGACGAAATGAGCGAAGTGGTAGATGTGGACGAAGTTGACGAAGTTTGCCAAGTTGACGAAGTGGACGAAGTGGACGAAGTGGAGGAAGTTGACGAAGTGGAGGAAGTTGGCGAAGCAGAGGAAGTGGAAGAAGTTGACGAAGTGGAGGAAATGGAGGAAGTGGAGGAAGTGTACGAAGTGGACGAAGTGGAGGAAGTGGCGGAAGTGGCGGAAGTGGAAGATGTGGCAGAAGTGGAAGATGTGGCGAAGTGGCATAGTGGACGAAGTGGAGGAACTGCAGGAAGTGGACGAAGTGGACGAAGTTTACAAAGTTGACGAAGTGGACGAAGTGGAAGAAGTGGACGAAGCGGACGAAGTGGACGAAGAGTACGAAGTGGACGAAGTTGATGAATTGGACGAAGTGGAGGAAGCGGAGGAGGTGGAGGAAGTGGAGGAAGAAGTGGACGAAGTGGAAGAAGTGGAGGAAATTAAAGAAGTGGACGAAGTGGACGACGTGGAGGAAGTGGAAGAAGTGGAGGAAGAGGCGAAGTGGGCGAAGTGGATGAAGTTGACGAAGTCGAGGAAGCAGAGGAAGCGGATGAAATGGAGGAAGTGGAGGAAGTAAAGGAAGTGTACGAAGTGGACAAAGTGGAGGAAGTAGAGGAAGTAGAGGAAGTGGAGGTAGTGGAGGAAGTGGAGGAAGTGAACGAAGTGGATGGAGTTGACGAAGTCTACGAAGTTGACGAAATTGACGAAGTTGACGAAGTTGACAAAGTGGACGAAATTGACGACGTTGACGAAGTGGAGGAAGTGGACGAAATGGACAAAGTTGAAGAAGTGGACGAAGTTGACGAGGTGGAGGAAGTGGACGAATTGGCGAAGTGGATGAAGTGCATGAAATGGACCAAGTTAACGAAGTGGACAAAGTTCACAAAGTGAGCGAAGTTGATGAAGTGGAGGAAGTGGAGGAAGTGGAGGAGGTTGAGGAAGTGGACGAAGTGGAGGAAGAAGTGGACGAAGTGGAGGAAGTGGACGAATTGGACGAAGTGGACGAAGTGGAGGTAGTGGAGGAAGTGGAGGAAGTGGACTAAGTGGACGAAGTGGACGAAGTGGTGGAAGTGGAGGAAGTGGAGGTAGTGCAGGAAGTGGACGAAGTTGACGAAGTGGAGGAAGAGGAGGAAGTGGTCTAAGTGGACAAAGTGGACTAAGTGGCGAAACGACGAAGTGGACAAAGTGGACGAAGTTGAAGAAGTGGAGGATGTGGAGGAAGTGGAGGAAGTGGAGGAAGTGGACAAAGTGTAGGAAGTGTACGAAGTGGAGGAAGTGAACGAAATGGAGGAAGAGGAGGAAGTCAAGTGGGCATGTGGACGAAGTGGACGAAGCGGAGGAAGCGGAGGAAGTGGAGGAAGGGGGCGAAGTTGAGAAAGTGAACGAAGTGGAGGAAGTGGAGGAAGTGGAGGAAGTGGACGAAGTGGACGAAGTGGCCGAAGTGGACGAAGTGGACTAAGTGGACGAAGTGGATGAAGTAGATGAAGTCGACGAAGTGGAGGAAGGGGAGGAAGTGGGCGAAGTGGGCGAAGTGGGCGAAGTGGACGACGTTGACGAAGTGGACGAAGTGGATGAAGTGGAGGAAGTGGAGGAAGTGGAGGAAGTGGAGCAAGTGGAAAAAATGGACGAAGCGGAGGAGAGGAGGAAGCGGAGGTAATGGCGGAAGGGTAGGAAGTGGACAAAGTGGACGAAGTGGGGGAAGTGGAGGAAGTGGAGGAAGTTGACGAAGTTGACGAAGTGGACGAAGTTGACGAAGTGGACGAAGTTGAAGAAGTGGAGGATGTGGAGGTAGTGGACGAAGTGTAGGAAGTTGACGAAGTTGACGAAGAGGAGGAAGTGGAGGAAGTGGAGGCAGTGGAGGAAGTGGCGGAAGTGGAGGAAGTGGCGGAAGTGGAGGAAGTGGCGAAGTTGCAAAGTAGACGAAGCGGGTTAAGTGCAAGAAGTGGAGGAAGTGGACGAAGTTGACAAAGTTGACGAAGTGGACGAAGTGCAGGAAGTGGACGAAGTGGAGGAAGAAGTGGACGAATTGGATGAAGAAGTGGACGAAGTGGAGGAAGTGGAGGAAGTGGACGAAGTAGAGGAAGTGGAGGAAGGGGACGAAGTGGAGGAAGTTGACGAAGTGGAGGAACCGGAGGAAGTGGAGGAATTGAGGAAGTGTACGAAGTGGACGAAGTGGAGGAAGTGAACTCAGTGGAGGAAGTGGGCGAAGTGGAGGAAGTGGAGGAAGTTGAGTAAGTGGACGAAGTTGACGAAGTGGACAAAGTTGACGAAGTAAACGAAGTGGAGGAAGTGGAGGATGTTGAGGAACGGGAGGAAGTGGAGGAGTGGACGAACTTGACAACGTGGACGAAGTGGCGAAGTGGACGAAGTTGAAGAAGTTAACGAAGTGGACGAAGTTGACGAAGTGGACGAAGGGGACGAAGCTGACGAAGTTGAGGAAGTGGACGACGTGGAGGAAGTGGACGAACTGGAGGAAGTGGCGAAGTGGACAAAGTTGACGAAGTTGACGAAGTGGACAAAGTTGACGAAATAGACGCAGTGGACGAAGTGGTAGAAGTGGACGAAGTTGACAAAGTTGAAGAAGTGGACGAAGTGGACGAAGTGGAGGAAGTGAAGGAAGTGGACAAAGTTCACAAAGTTGACGAAGTGGAGGAAGTGGAGGAAGTAGAGGAGGTGGAGGAAGTGGACGAAGTTGACGAAGTGGAGGAAGTGGCGAAGTGGACGAAGTGGTAGAAGTGGATGAAGGGGACGAAGTTGACGAAATGGACAAAGTGGACGAAGTGGTAGAAGTGAACGAAGTGGAGGAAGTGGGCGGAGTGGAGGAAGTGGAGGAAGTGGAGGAAGTGAACGAAGTGGAGGAAGTGGGCGAAGTGGGCATTTGGGCACGTGGACGAAGTGGGCGAAGTGGAGAAAGCGGGCGAAGTTGACAAAGTTGACGAAGTGGACGAAGTTGACGAAGTGGAGGATGTGGAGGAAGTGGACGAAGTTGACGAAGTGGAGGAAGTGGACGAAGTGGACGAAGTGGAGGAAGTGGACGAAGTGGACGAAGTGGCGGAAGAGGAAGAAGTGGCGAAGTGGCAAAGTAGACGAAGCAGATGAATTGCAAGTGGAGGAAGTGGACAGTTGACAAAGTGGAGGAAGTGGAGGAAGTGGACGAAGTGCAGGAAGTGGAGGAAGTGGAGGAAGTTGACGAAATGGAGGAAGTGGAGGAAGTGGAGGAAGTTGACGAAGTGGACGAAGTGGAGGATGTGGAGGAAGTGGAGGAAGTGTTGGAAGTGGGCGAAGTGGAGGAAGTGGACAAAGTGGAGGAAGTGGAGGAAGTGGACGAAGTGGAGGAAGTGGCGAAGTGGACGAAGTTGATGAAGTTGACGAAGTGGACGAAGTGGACGAAGTTGACGAAGTTGAGAAGACGGACGAAGTCGACGAAGTGGTAGAAGTGGATGAAGTTGACGAAGTTGGCAAAGTTGTTGAAGTGGAGGAAGTGGACGAAGTGGAGGAAATGGACGAAGTAGAGGAAGTGGAGGAAGTGGACGAAGCTGACGAAGTGGAGGAAGTGGAGGAAGAGGAGGAAGTGGAGAAAGTTGACGAAGTGGAGGAAGTGGAGGAAGTGGAGGAAGTTGACGAAGTGGAGGAGGTGGAGGAAGTGGAGGAATTGGCCGAAGTTGAGGAAGTTAACTCAGTGGAGGAAGTGGGCGAAGTGGACGAAGGGGGCGAAGTGGACGAAATGGAGGAAGTGGATGAAGTGGCTGAAGTGGAAGAAGTGGCGAAGTGGAGGAAGTGGAGGAAGTGGACGAAGTGGACGAATGGAGGAAGTGGACGGGGTGGATGGAGTGGAGGAAGTGGACGGAGTGGACGAAGTTGATGAAGTGGAGGAAGTGGGGAAAGTGGACGCACTGGACGAAGTTGATGAAGTTGAAGAAGTGGACGATGTGGACCACGTTGACGAAGTTGACGAAATTGCCGAGGTTGACGAAGTGGAGGAAGTGGAGGAAGTGGAGGAAGTGGACGAAGTTGACGAAGTGGATGAACTTGACGAAGTGGAGGAAGTGGAGGAAGTGGAGAAAGTGGAGGAAGAGGAGAAAGTTGAGGAAGTGGAGGAAGTAGAGGAAGTGGACGAAGTTGACGAAGTGGAGGAAGGGGAGGAAGCGGAGGAAGTGGACGAAGTGGACCAAGTTAACGTAGTGGATAAACTTGACGAAGTTGTCGAAGTTGACGAAGTGGACCAAGTGGAGGAGGTGGAGGAAGTGGAGAACGTGGACGAAGTGGAGGAAGAAGTGGACGAAGTGGAGGAAGTGGAGGAAGTGGACGAAGTGGAGGAAGTTGATGAAGTGGAGGAAGTGGAGAAAGTGGAGGAAGTGGTCTAAGTGGACAAAGTGGACGAAGTGGCGAAACGGCAAAGTGCACGAACTGGACCAAGCTAACATAGTGGCTAAAGTCCACGAAGTGGACGAAGTGGAGGAGGTGGAGGAAGTGGAGGACGTGGACGAAATGGAGGAAGAAGTGGACGAAGTGGATGAAGTGGAGGAAGTGGAGGAAGTCGACGAAGTGGCGGAAGAGGAAGAAGTGGCGAAGTGGCAAAGTAGACGAAGCAGATGAATTGCAAGTGGAGGAAGTGGACAGTTGACAAAGTGGAGGAAGTGGAGGAAGTGGACGAAGTGCAGGAAGTGGAGGAAGTGGAGGAAGTTGACGAAATGGAGGAAGTGGAGGAAGTTGACGAAGTGGACGAAGTGGAGGATGTGGAGGAAGTGGAGGAAGTGTTGGAAGTGGACGAAGTGGAGGAAGTGGACAAAGTGGAGGAAGTGGACGAAGTGGACGAAGTGGAGGAAGTGGCGAAGTGGAGGAAATGGAGGAAGTGGAGGACATTGACGAAATTGACGAAGTGGACAAAGTGGAGGAAGTGGAGGAAATGGACGACGTGGAGGAAGTTGATGAAGTGGAGGAAGTGGAGGAAGTGGACTAAGTGGACAAAGTGGAGGAAGTGGAGGAAGTTGACGCAGTGGAGGAAGTGGAGGAAGTGAACGAAATGGACGAAGTCTACGAAGTTGACGAAGTTGACGAAGGTGACGAAGTTGACGAAGTGGACGAAGTTGACGAAGTTGACGAAATTGACGAAATTGACGAAGTGGACAAAGTGGAGGAAGTGGACGGAGTTTGAAAAAGTGGAGGAAGTTGATGACATGGACGAACTTGACGAAGTGGAGGAAGTTGACGAAGTAGAGGAAGTGGACAAAGTTGACGAAGTGGACGAAGTTGACGAAGTGGAGTACGTGGAGGAAGTGGAGGAAGTGGAGGAAGTGGACGAAGTGGAGGAAGTGGAGGAAGTGGACGAAGTGGCGGAAGAGGAAGAAGTGGCGAAGTGGCAAAGTAGACGAAGCAGATGAATTGCAAGTGGAGGAAGTGGACAGTTGACAAAGTGGAGGAAGTGGAGGAAGTGGACGAAGTGCAGGAAGTGGAGGAAGTGGAGGAAGTTGACGAAATGGAGGAAGTGGAGGAAGTGGAGGAAGTTGACGAAGTGGACGAAGTGGAGGATGTGGAGGAAGTGGAGGAAGTGTTGGAAGTGGACGAAGTGGAGGAAGTGGGGAAGTGGACGAAGTTGATGAAGTTGACGAAGTGGACGAAGTTGACGAAGTTGAGAAAACGGACGAAGTCGACGAAGTGGTAGAAGTGGATGAAGTTGACGAAGTTGGCCAAGTTGTTGAAGTGGAGGAAGTGGACGAAGTGGAGGAAATGGACGAAGTAGAGGAAGTGGAGGAAGTGGACGAAGCTGACGAAGTGGAGGAAGTGGAGGAAGTGGAGGAAGTGGAGAAAGTTGACGAAGTGGAGGAAGTGGAGGAAGTGGAGGAAGTTGACGAAGTGGAGGAGGTGGAGGAAGTGGAGGAATTGTACGAAGTGGAGGAAGTGGCCGAAGTTGAGGAAGTTAACTCAGTGGAGGAAGTGGACGAAGGGGGCGAAGTGGACGAAATGGAGGAAGTGGATGAAGTGGCTGAAGTGGAAGAAGTGGCGAAGTGGAGGAAGTGGAGGAAGTGGACGAAGTTGACGAAGTTGTCGAAGTGGACGAATGGAGGAAGTGGACGGGGTGGATGAAGTGAAGGAAGTGGACGGAGTGGACGAAGTTGATGAAGTGGAGGAAGTGGGCAAAGTGGACGCACTGGACGAAGTTGATGAAGTTGAAGAAGTGGACGATGTGGACCACGTTGACGAAGTTGACGAAATTGCCGAGGTTGACGAAGTGGAGGAAGTGGAGGAAGTGGACAAACTTGAGAA
>NW_028274437.1:0-55675 GCF_029865625.1 Vigna umbellata | reverse complement strand
AAATGCGGACTTCTAAGACTTGGCCTATGCGCTTCCAAAAATTGAAAGAAGTGAGATCTCCTAAGTGAGGCTTGGAACTTTGTATCCAAGACACACTCACTGTCTACCAATTTTATATGAACAATTAAAAGCAAAGTTTGCAAGTGATGGAAGAACACTTGTGAATTCTTCCAAGTCACTTATTTAATGGCCAATTACAAGTATTTTTGCAAGAAATAGAAATGAAAAACAATCAAGAGAATAGAAAGTAAAAGTGGTGTGCAGCTCTGGCTTCTCTCAAAGGAAGTGAATTTGGTTGATTCACACTAATCTCACAGCTGCTAAGTGAAATATGCTGCTGTTGCAGCAACCAGATTTTATGCAGACCAGTGAAGAACGTGGTTCTGTGCACCAAAAATCAGCCCCAAGGTTGATCTTTCCTTGCTCCAATCCACTCCCTAAGATGCTACCAGTGTTGTGGGACGTTTTGAGATAGTTCTGCACCCAACATAGAGCTCATACAAACCACCAATAATCAATTATTAAGCCAGAAAATCAACACTGCTGCTGCCCGAAAACTGTTAAACCAGAATGCACAACTGTAGTTTTATCAAACAGCTTATGTGCAGGATTTTCAAACAACTTAAATCAATGTTTCCAATAAATGGTGGCACTCAAAATGAACTTAGGAAAGGATCTAGAGTGGATTTGAAAAGCAAGAAACAAAGATAAGTTGCAGCTATGATCAATTCGAACCCAAATTTAAACTAGGCAAAGTGTTTGACAAAATGCCTGGCAGAAGGCTGAAAAATGTGCATCAGAGTTTTCAAATTTGCTTAGTACAGGTTCAAACAGCTTTTTACAGTGCAGTTTATGGTAAGATTTGAATTGTGCACTTCTTTTAATTCAATTGAACCAAGCTTTTGCTACCAATCTAACATTGAATCTGATGCATTAATCATACCAAACTCTGAATTTTCAAAATCTGCAACTTATATCAGAAAAAGTGTTGAAAATTGGTGGTTTAGATGGTCAATTTGCACAAACGTGTTTGGACTTTCAATTTAATGGTTCGAGCAACTTTAGTTTACCAAATATGACTTGTGCAAGCTGCCAGCAGAGGCTAAATGCTAGCAAATCAAAATTTCACTAGTTCAGTTGCCTTTTAACACCAAATTTTACCAATTCACCAACCAAACTTCAGCTGAGGATTCAAACAAAACTGTAAACAACTTTTATGACTCCAGGACAGCAAATTAAACTTGAACAAGACTCTAGAAATGCATTAAGAGATGTCCAGAAGTGAGTTCTAAGCTGGACAGATTCAAAAATCAGGAAAAGACTCAATCAAAGTGTGTGCAGCTCGGTCCAACTGCTCTAGCAATGAATTCTGGATTCTGCTGACTGGTGCAACCAGTTTTTATTGTCTTAGACAATACAATGTTCATATGGTATGCACACAACGCAGTCCAAGAATTCAAACACAACCAGAAAGCAAATTTCCACACGTTGTAGTTCAGAAAATTTAAAGCAGATTCAAAAACTACATCAATTGGCAGTGCACTGTGATGGAATTCAAGATGCACTTGAGCTCTTTAATCATTGCTCATCTGATGTGCTTCTATTGAAAAACACATCCAGTTTCACAGATTTATCCAGGCACCAAAATTACTCAGGATTTTTGACAAAATTCAAGCAAATCACATGACTGGACAAAACAATGCAGATTTTAAAAAAAAATTAAAAGACTCAAATCAATGAATTGATCCGATTGAAATGATGAACAATAAAGCAATTAAAAGCTGGAACAAACGAATCAACACAATGGAATCTACTGGAATTGAAAAACTTAAGGAAACAGTGCACAGATTCAAGAAAAACACGAAGGAAGTGTTTATGACAGTATGGAATGGGAAGAACACTTAGCTGGAGCGTGATGCAGAACCTAGGCTCTGAATACCACTTGATGAGTTGCTCCAGCAAGAGTGACAGGTTGAATGCAGCGGAAAATGGAAACCAGAGATGGGCAGCGGAGATGCAGAGTGAAAATCAGTTGTATAAGTGATGGTTGAAGAGTTGTTTGGGAGGTTGAAAGCTAGCTCAGGCGGCCTTCCACTGGAAGGAAGCTAGATGAAGAAGGGAAGCTCATTGGAATGACTTTTGGACAGAGTTTAAGGTGCTGAAAATGCATGAGCAGAGTAAAACTCAATATTCTTCAAAAGTGATTACAAAGGAGATCTAGGAGTGAATTTATAGAAGGAATTCAGCTCCTATTTTGGGTATCAACGGTGCTAAAAGATTCCTACAAATGTGGATCTAATGCCACGTGTGCAAGCATAAGGTGGGTGCTAAAGATCTAGAATGAGCACGATATACACGTGCTTTAAAGTGAAGATGGGCTAAGCACTCCTAGACCTTGCACTGGTGCACCTTCATTGCCTGCAATTATGCTTTCCTTGGCTAGCTTCTAGTATTTGACCTTAATTATTTGATGGGCTTGGGCCCAAGTATCATGTTTTTTGTGCAATTGTTCTATTGCAAAGGTTTGATGATTTTGTTGATGTTACTTATGTTATTACAGACATTGGGTCAAAGCAAATGCGGATTCGAACCTGTGCTCCGGATGTTTAGCAGTTTGGATTTACTCAAGCAGAAACTCGAGTTTTACAACTCCCAAGGTAGATTATTGTCTATCTATGCTAGTACTCTGACATTTTTATCATGCACTCTCATTATTTTTGTCATTTATTTTGTTTGTTTGAGATAAGCTATATACAGAGTTGTAGTTTTATCAATTGTTTGTCCTACTAATGTTTTGTTCAATGTAAAGTTGTGTTCAGTCGGAGATCAAATTTTTATTATGTTTTGTGAGGCTAACTTGGCCTAAGTCTATTGGCAAATTGAGAGAGTTTAGTGTAACTGACTTGCTAATTGTTTCTTGTGCAGATTACTTAAACTGGAGCGCAATCAAGATAACAAAAGAGAAAATTTCTATTGCATTTACTTCAACTTTTAAAATTGTTTACTACTACGACATTCACTTCCAATTTTTTAAATTTGTTTGCTGATTTATATTCTTCATTTCCATTTAGTTCCATCTCAATTAGAGTCTAATTGGATTCAAGTATTTCTGAGTAGACAACAGCAACAACACCTCAGTGTGGAGCTTGGAGCAGGCTAGAAACAACCATCCAAATAGGGAAGTTGTCTAACTTACCTTTGTTTTGAATTGTTGCTTCGGTTTTAGGTCTTAAGTGATAGTATTGAATCGATACCCTACTTATTGAAGTTTAAATATCTGTGCAGCTTTGGATTGATGAAAATAGGAAGGTTAGTGCACAAGATTTAAAATTGAGTGCAACTAGGATCCATTTTCCACGTCAATTGTGCAAGACCGGGAAAGGGAGAATTCTTTATCTTGTGCATTGTATCTTGCAATCTGTTTAGGCAAGAGAATATTAAGCTGTGTGATATATGTGTGCAGGATTGAAAATCAGACCAAAAGAATTGAATTAAAGGAGCACAAAGTTGTCCAGAAACAACAAAAGTGGAGCACGTGATTTTTGTTTACCTTTATTTTGTCCACAAAGTTTACCTTTCTTTTGTTTCAACATATTAATTCTAACTCCTTTGGCAGCCTTCTTGGATAATTGATGAAGAATTTGACATGGGTTATCGCGGGAAGAAATCTGCACCAATTGTGACTAAATCTTCAGTTGAACACTACAGGTAATATATTAATCTTTTTTTCCTTAGGTAATTCTTAGTTGATTCAAAAGCTTGGTGTCATGAGTTGAAGTGCTTAGCATATGAGAGATTCCCCTTTTGTACATAAGTTTGCATATTGAATCCTTGTTTATATGTTTTGATATTTTGTTTTTTTGCATATGATATGATAATATTTTTATTTTCTACCATTTTGTTCTTTTGAGCTTAATTCATATATACTGGTTTGCAGGGTGCCAATCCAACAAAATGAATTATGAGCATAGAGGTAAATTTTTTTTTGGATTCCCTTGCCTTCTGTTTTCTGTGTTTTTTCCATCTTAATTTTGCTGCTCGCTTGGAAGTAGTTACCCTACACGTGGGAGTTTTCTGCATCATTCATGTGTTGACATTTGCTTGTATTTGGGGTTTGAGTATTTATTATTATTTTTATGTCTATTTTTATTTCATTGAGCTGGGACCTTACATTTATTCTGATTTCTATTGATGAATACTTGGCATCGGTGGTGATGCATTGGAATATCTTTTTTGGGATATCTTCATATATATTGTATTTATTACCACGTGTTTGCTAAGCTCAGTTGATTATTTAAAATGTCTTTGATATGTTCAGTAGCATTATTCTAGGCATAAGCTAGTTTTTGTATTTTTAGTTGCAAGTTTGTAAGTACCTGTAGTCATAACTTAGTTAGATGAATTTGAAATTGCTTAGTTGTTGTTTAGAGTATTATAGTAGTATTAGGTTTGATCAGATTTTATATGTTCATTCTAATTTATATTTTGTAGATTAGTTTTAAATTCAACTTTGCATAGTGAATTTTTGTTTAGTATTTGTTTGTATTGTTTTTAAGCTTTCTACATTAATTTTTACCAATTAGAACTTGTTGAGATAGTTTTTGTTATATTTCCCTTGGTTTAGTAACTCATAATTCTGCATAGTTTTAGTTGATAGATTTTAGTGAATAGGTTAAAATTCGAATCTGTGATCAATTTTAGTAGTTAACTTTTTTTCTAGCTTTCATTAGTTGTGAAACTTGTAGAAATGAGGTAGTTAGTTTTTAATTGGTGTTTGTATGAGTACTTATGTTATGTCCTGTTTTTCTTGATTTCATTCAGTTTCTTATATATATATATATATATATATATATATATATATATATAGTCAAGATTTTATATTTTCTCCCAAATGACGCAAATATGAGTTCAGTTAAGTAGTTTTGAAGTCGTGTGCATAGTTACTTTGTTATTAGATATCACTTTTGTATTTAGTTGTAGAATAAATGTATAAGTGTGATTTCCTACAGAACCAATCTCTATGCAGGTAGCTTTCTTAATTAAATTCCTTGGTATGTTTCATTGAGCTGCTGAGACTTTACATTTATTCTGATTTCTACTGATGAATACTTGACATAGGTGGTGATGCATTGGAATCTCTGGTGCTGCATTCTTTTGGGCATCTGGTGAGAGGAAGTGAAGAATTGTTGAGGTTGCAAGGAGATCTTGATCTGCACGTCTGGGAGGAGTTAGATCCCAAAAATTTACATGGAAGTCTTCAAGAGGTAAGGGGAGTTTGATTTATTTCATTAATTGTTGAAATAATCTGTATTTGATGCAAATCTGGGAAGAAGGGGATGAAAATGGAGGTTTTCTGGGTTTTCTGGACTTTGGACGTTCGACCTTGGTTTAATTGTGTTTGTGAGCGTTCGTTCTCGATGATGTTAATCCTCAGGAAGTACTCGTCTGAGGTAAAGTACGACTAGACTTGATCTCGAGCGTTCGTCCTTGGAGCTCGGTTAATAAGGTTTGGTGTTCATCGGCAGCGTTCGGCCTTTGATGATGATTGATTCCAGAACGTTCGTTCAGACAGCATCAGAGTTGGAAATAGCGTTCGGCAATAATGCATGAATCCATGGGAGTATTTTGAAACAATTATTGAGAATTGTTGGTTATTTCCTTGATCCAATATTGGTTTATTTATACATATTATTGAGAATATGTACGAATTCGTGATTGAGCATGTTTATTCTGT
This sequence comes from Vigna umbellata, assembly GCF_029865625.1. NCBI lineage: Eukaryota > Viridiplantae > Streptophyta > Magnoliopsida > Fabales > Fabaceae > Vigna > Vigna umbellata. The sequence goes on along the minus strand of NW_028274437.1, from coordinate 49,941 downwards.
TGGAGGTGGTACATACACTATGTTATTTACTTGTAACTTCGTTTGTCTTTTGAGCATTTTTGCTAGTCTCACGCGTGAGACTGAGATTCGAGTGTCACCTTCTTCTACGCGAGGAGGTGAATGTCTCGCCCAATGAAATGACTTCGGCTCGTGTTGAGTATAGTGCATCGTTACGCGTAGTATCGATGTTTTTACTCGTTAGTCCTTGAGGAGTCGGGGAGATAGGTCTGAAGTCGCGATGGAAGACGGCTCGGGTCGCCTGTTATTGAGAGCAGGTTATGACGACGAATTACAAGTAAACGACATCAGAAAATACTGGTATTTTATTTTTATCCAAGGATTACATATGTTATAATATTTTAAAGAGTGTTTGTCACAATTCAAAATAACACTAGGTAGAATGGAACCAGTTTTATAATTGTTCCCTTGTTGTAATCACGTAAAATATGAGAAAGCAAATAACATTTGATAACTGTCAATACTAAATTTCGTCATATTATCTAGTAAAATCCTAGTAAAATCTAAGTAAAGAGGGGTAGCTGTAAATACTAAATTTCGTCCGAATTGATTTTTTTGGCTTTTACTGTAACATCCCAAAAACTTACCCTTTAAAATTCAAAATTTAAAATATTGTAATAATACATTTAGGATAACACCCCGTCCAAAGAGCACCCATGGGAACTGTACCAACTTCAGAAGGCCTGAGAGGTGGATCTGGGTTGGGCATCTGGTGAGAGGAGGTGAAGAATTGTTGAGGTTGCAAGGAGATCTTGATCTGCACGTCTGGGAGGAGTTAGATCCCAAAATTTACATGGAAGTCTTCAAGAGGTAAGGGGAGTTTGATTTATTTCATTAATTGTTGAAATAATCTGTATTTGATGCAAATCTGGGAAGAAGGGGATGAAAATGGAGGTTTTCTGGGTTTTCTGGACTTTGGTGCTTTTCTGCAGAATTTCTGCAGAAAGCGCGTACGTCCAATTTTGGTGAATCAAAATTGGACGTCCGTTCAAACAGTGCTCGACCAAATAGTGGTCGTCCAATTTCTGAACGTTCGGTTATTGTTCTGAGCGTCCGCCCGAATGAGCCAACTTAGAACGTTCGTCCTTGGTTTGTAATAGTGATATTAGCGTTCGGTCAGGGCTTATTTTAAATACCGTTCGGTTGAAACCTAAATTAGTAGTGTCCGGTTAAGTGTGAATTTAACACTGTTCGATTGAATCGCTCGGCCAGGATTCTAGACGTTCGTTAGCAATTGGTAATCCAGGTTTCAACTTGAGCGTCCGTCCCTAAATTGGCATCCACATGAAGTAATCTTGGGCGTTCGGTACTGAGTATTAGCGATTGCAGTCGTTCGTTCTTAAAAATAGAATTTTAGGTTTGAATCCTGAACGTTCGGTTTTGGGTAAAAGTGAACGTTCGGTTTTTAAGTATAAGTGAGCGTCCGGTTTTGAGTACAAGTGAGCGTTCGGTTTTGGGCATAAGTGAGCGTTCGCTTTTGGGTATAAGTGAGCGTTCGCTTTTTGGTATAAGAGAGCGTTCAGTTTTTAAGTATAATTGAGCGTTCGGTTTTTGAGTCTAAATGAGCGTTCCGTTTGTGGGTATAAGTGAGCGTTCGGTTTTTAAGTTGCTTATTCTTAAGTGTTGAATCTTGAGCGATCGGCCTTGGGGTATTAGTGACTATTTAGCGTTCGGTTAAGTTTTGATTTAAGCACCGTTCGGTTAGCTGCTGATTTATGTCGTTCGGTCAGGCTTCTTTTAATGCCGTTCGGCAAAGGGACTTAGGGGTTCGACTGAGTATGAAAACGTCCGTCCTTATCATGTCCGGATTAATGGTGTTTGATTTGAGTGTTCAGTATTGAGATATTAGTGGGTATAAGCGTTCGTTCTTAACATGGAACTCTTGGGTAGCAATCTTGAGCGTTCGGCTTTAAGTGTTCGGTTTGGATCTTGGACGTTCGACCTTGGTTTAATTGTGTTTGTGAGCGTTCGTTCTCGATGATGTTAATCCTCAGGAAGTACTCGTCTGAGGTAACGTACGACTAGACTTGATCTCGAGCGTTCGTCCTTGGAGCTCGGTTAATAAGGTTTGGTGTTCATCGGCAGCGTTCGGTGTGGGACCCTGGAAAATTAATGCTGATAAACACCTTGTCAAATCAAAATTTATGTATGGAAACCCCTCTGCAGTGCATTAAAAACGCACATTCATAACTCTGCCACTCACTGCCAAGTGTCACCGAGATAGAATGGGAGTCAGTAATTGGGATACAGGTGTCGACAGGGGAGACGCACGTTCGTGCGGATGTGGGAAGGAACAAAATGAACTTTTCTGGAAAACCCTTCCTCTCTCTTCTGCACTCATCTTCTTCCCTTCAATCTCAGACCCCATTTTTCTCCAGCTTCTCTCTAAAACTTCTTCATCTTCTCTCTAAGATAACTCACCGTCATCTCCTCCGATTCCATTTCAGATACCGTAGAAACATTCCCTGCACCGTAAGCATCGTTCTGAACCGAACAGAACTGAGATCTGAACCGATAAGTTCTCCAACTCTAAACACCCTTTTCTGGGTTGCATGCGGACCTTGATACAGCTGCATGTTAGAATAGAAACTAAGTTCTCCTATGTTCCTTTTGGTTAGATTTAGTGGAGCACTTGAGAAGCAAGTTGAGGGTAGGAAACCATATTTGGACAAGTTAAAAAGCACTCGCTTAGGGAGTTCACTGCTAGACCAGGTAAGGGAAGCTTTAGTAATTTAATTTAATACTTGTATGATGGGTATGAAAGCATGAAGTATACTGGATGTCTGAAATGTATGAAATATTTGATATTTAAGTATGCATGAACGAGCATGGTTGTACTGGATGTATATGAGTGATATTGTTTGAACTGTATGTTGAGAATGGAACGTATGAATTGGAAAAGGGATAATTTCTGTAAGGTATGAATGATAATATGAATTCTGTAATGTATGAGATTTATGGTGAAGATAAATTATAAGCTATGAACCGTATGAAAAATGTGAAGTTATTGTGGATAAAAATCTGGAAAATATAATAGTCTTTGCTTGATAATGAGCGCTCGTCATTGAACGGTCTTATACCGTTCGGTTTCCCCTGAAAATGACTTAGAATAGGAATTCTTTCATTTGGAAAGGATTCTGTTTAAAAACGAGCGTCTTCTTGTGAAAGGCTAGGTTTGAGCGTTCGGCTCATCCTAGTGGTGTCCAACGATCGCTATAAATTGAAGTTATATGAGTAACGCTCGGTTTTGTAATCCGGCGTTCGTTATAGGTAGCGCTTAGTCTGATATTAAGCGTTCGTCCAAATGAACTCTCGGTCTTATATCGAGCGTTCGTTCTAGTTAGTGCTCGGTCATCTATCTAGCGTTCGTCCTAAGTAGTATTCGGTTTTATACTGAACGCTCGCCCTCATCTTCGATTCCTGAACGGACGTAAATAGCGTTCGTCCAAAAATATTAGTTGACGTTCGGCCATTGACTGGCGGTGTTGTATCTTGAATTAAATCACGCTCGGTTTATTTATCTAAAGAAATTGTTGTCCATTGGATTCGACCTCGAGTCATTGTATTTCAATTATTCTAAGTATTATTCAGAACTTCTAGAGTCAATTCCCTTTTACTGAGTTAAGTATTCGTAACGTCCGTCAGAGGACTGGGGTTCGTTTCTTTTGTTCAGAAACGAGGATTTCTCTGTACTTTGATAACGTTCGTCCTTATTTTGAAAAGGGATGAACGTGCGTCATTTTATGAAAGTGGAATAAAGCATAAAAATGTGAATAAGAGGAAAGACTAAGACGTGCGAACGGTATTTTGGGTGAAATATTGAAAGTGGATTTTGAACGAGCGTTCCAAGGAGGAACGTCTCTATGATCTGAATGTGATAAGTTGTATGGTATGACCATGGTAAAATCACTGATGGCTGTTCATCCTGATATTCCGTGAGTGCTCGTCCTTATGTAGAGGGGAGTAGGTCATGTGAGGGAATGGCAGGAGGTCCTAGTCCTACTGAGTACTTTGGACTGATAGGGCTAACCTCGGGTGGCAGCTGATGAGTGTTTCCAGTTACCACACCACCCGAGTGCACGAACGCCTGTGGTTACATGGATTCATACAGTCCGGACGGTCGTATTTATGAGAGTTGGATAATTTATTCTATGCTGGTTCATTGTTGTATGTCTTGTATGTAAATTCCTTATGTTAAATTGTATGTGAGTTGTATGAATTAAATTACCTAAGCTTACCCTTGCAATTCCTTGTGTTGTCTACTGTTTATGTACATCCGTCTTGTCAATGCAATGATCATCCGTGTGGATGTGAGCAGATGGAGAGGTGCCACTTGAAGAAATGCTGGAAGAAGAAATTTTGGAGGATGCCAATCTGGTTGAAGTAGAGGTTAAAGCCGAACAATAGAGCGCTCGTTTATTAGTAGCAGTCAGTAGTTCTGGATTGTATTTTGGGACGTTCGGTTACTTAGTTTTGGAAAGCCGTTCGTCCAGAACTTGGAGTTTTGTAGATAGATTTTGAACCCTGTATATTTTTGTACGTTCGGCTGTTATTAGCTGCTGTAATTTAAGACTGCACTGTTAATTCTGTAAATGTGATTAGTTCTAATTTATGGTAATTACTATTTATTGGGATGTTACATTTATTGGTATTAGAGCAGTTTTGTTCCTTAAAGGACATTGTAGGTTATGGGTACACTGTGTTCTTGCTGTGTGCTTAATATGTGTTTAACGATTTATTTCTCAACTCTTTGAACATGACTAACACTCGTTTTTCTCTGTTCCAGAGAACGAATGGCTCCTAGGCTTCCCCCTCCTCCACAACCAAATGAATCTGATACGTCCAACAACACCAGGTTGTTGGAATCCGTAATTGATAGGCTACAGCAACAGAATGTCACGTTGATGGAGCAAAACGCTACTCTGATGCAGCAAAATCATAACGCCATGCAGAGTATGGAGGCCGCTCGCGCCAACACAGAAGCGACGCAGAGGCAACTGATGGACATCCTTGCCGCTACCAGGGGCACGGCAGGGGCGTCATCTTCCAACGCTGCTCAGCCTGCTGTTGAATGGAGTTTGGAGAGTTTCCTACAACACCACCCTGCCAAATTCAATGGAAAAGGTCTCCCGGATGAAGTGGATCAGTGGTTGAGGGATATGGAAAGAATTTTTTAGTTCTTGATTACTTGTCTACTATTTTTAGTTCTTGATTGTGAATGATTTATTGAGTTTCTAATTTGAGTTCATAGTTTCTAGCTAGATTTTACAATTTCTTTTAATAGAATTGAATAGTTTTTACATGAAATGTGAGTTTCGAACTAGTTTTGACAGATTTTATCTTTGTGAGATTTGAACCTTGCCTTACTTTCTTTCACTGTGTGATGCGTTCCTGTTTATTTACATTTCAGAACTTGTATTGTTTATGTTATGCATTCGTGAATGATTTATGCATTCATTTTTCATAACACCTCCCTTTGATATGTTAATTAATGTGATTATTCTATTTGTATGGTTTATTACTGTATTTATGGGATGTTAGAAGTTTTCAAAACAAAAAATAAAATTTAGAGAAATAAAAATAAAGACAACCATTTAAATTTTTATACACAATTAAATAATAAATGAAATCATTTAACTTAAATAATGAGTGATTGTGAGATCCTTAATAATTAGCTTAAATTAATCCTGGCACCTCACCCTTAATGCTTGCCACCTCATTCCCAGCCATTTAAAACCCACTTCCTAATCTGATCAAAATTCTGTCTGACGTGCACGAAGCACCACGCTCATCATTCTCTGAAACATTAAAACGCACTAAACTCTGCATGCACACACGCCACTTGTCACGTTGGAATCTTCTAAATCAGAGTTTGGTGTGCATGTGGCAACCTGTGACACGTTCTTCCAATTGAACGTTGGTTTAACCAAAACCAGACTTTTCGAAAACTCTCTCTCACTTGCACGAACTCATCTTCAACCTCTGAACTCACCCTTTCATCTTCTCCAACTTCTCTCTAAAAACCCTAAACTTCTCTCTGCTGTAATCCTTACGTTTCTTCTCCAATCGCGTTTTCAGCACCGTAGGAACAACCACTGCACTAAGAGCTATCCATTGGACCGAACAGCTTCAAAGACTGACACTGGTGAGTCCCTTTCGTAGTTCGTCCTTAGGTTCTGGAAAAATAGAGTTTTAGTTGCATGCAAACTGGTATTCTAAGAGTTCTGTAATCTGTGGTTAGATTTGGTTCTGGAAGAGTCAAGAATCCTAAGCATGCAAACTGATACGGCTTGTATGAATTATATTTGATGTTGAATTTGTTTTAAATGCATGTTGAGTTGATTATGGATGAATGGAGAATGGCTATTGTGTGGTTGGAATGATTTTAAATGTTGAAATCTGCATGATGATGATGTTTGAAGGGAATTAAACCTGAAATGGAAGTATAAAGTTGGAAAATGGAAATCTGGAAAAATTCTGCTAAGTGTGAAAAATCTAAATTTTCTAATCCTTCTCTGTTGCTAAAAGGACGTTCGTCACTGTACGGTCTTAGACCGTTCGGTTTTTGGTTAACATGACTTAGATTGGAATTCATTCATTTGGAATGAATTCTGCTCGAGAACGAGCGTCCCCCAATTGAGTGAATGAGCGTTCGTTCTGCTCAGTATAGATCAAGATTTAAAACTTTATAAATAAGTGACGTTCGGTCTTAAGTCGAGCGTTCGTCCTCAATGGCGTTCGGCCTCATGTCGAGCGTTCGTCCTTATTGTTGTTCGACCTTATGTCGAACGTTAGTTCTAGAGAGCGTTCGTCCTTATACTGAACGTTCGTCCAAAGTTGGCGTTCGGTCCTATACCGAAACGCTCGTCCTATAAAGCGCTTGGGTTATAACCAGCGTTAGTGCTGATTCGTGCTTGGTCATTGACCTAGCGTTCGTCCACAGCAGGGTTCGGTTTCTAACTGAACGCTCGTCCTTATTATTGAATTCTGAGCGAACGTAATTGACGTTCGTCCAAAGTAAATTTCTGAACGTTCATTCATTGACAGTAAGAGTTGTTTCTGTACTTTAAATATTCTGGTTATTTATCTAAGTTATTCTGTAAGATAATTATTTCTTTTGATTCAACCTAAAGTTCTTGTACTCAACATCTTCTAAGTATTATTCTGAACTTCTAAATTCAATCTCATCTAAATTCTTTAAGAATTCTTAATGTCCATCAGTGAATAAGAGTTCGTTTCTTTTGTTCAGAAACGTGAAATCAAAGTTCTGTAATAAGTTCGTTTTATTTGAGTAAAGAATGCATGACGTTAATGTTAAGAGAGTGGAACACAGAATGAAAATGTGAAAATGAGAAATGTTTAATGTGGACGAATGATATGTTGAACGAATTATTGGAATTGGATTTTTACGAGCGTTCCAGGGAGGAACGTCTCTTATATGATTGAATATTGAATTGGTAAGGTATGACTGTGGTTAGTTAATGCTGGCTTGGTCCATCCTGATATTCCGTGATACACCTCTTCAAGTAGAAGGGGGTAGTCATGCGTGGGAATGGCAGGAGGTCCTTAGTCCATAAGTTAACATGGGCGACGTAAGAACGGACTTACCTCGAGTGGCAGCTGTTTGGTGTTACCCAGTTACTACACCACTCGGGTGCAAGGACGCCTGTAACTACATGGTTCATACAGTCCGGACGGTCGGTCTTATTATATACCTTTATATGATTATTATTTGATGAATTACATGCTGTATGTGTGTTTAGAAATGTAACTGTATGTGTTGATTGTATAAATTAAATATTATAAGCTTACCCTTGCATTTCCATTGTGTTGTCTCTTGTACATGTATACTCCGTCTTGTCAAATGCAATGATCATCCGTTGTGGATGTGAGCAGATGGTGGTGCATCCCTTGAAGCAATGCTGGAAGAAGAAAATTTGGACGACTCCAATCTGGTTGAAGTTGAAGTAAAGGCCGAGCCTTAGAGTGCTCGTTGTAGTTAGGCTGTATATGTTAGCATAGTTATAACGTTCGGCCACCTATTTTGTAAGGCCGTTCGCCTTATTCATCTCTGATGTATTTTGGTGCTCGTTAGTTTATGTATTTAAGAGCGTTCACTCTTGGTTTCATTGTATGCGTATATACGCGTCCTATGTACTGATGCCGTTAGGCTTTTAATCCTGTTTTAATGCAAAGACTGTTTGTGATTACTGTTAATTGTAATTAATTCTGAATTATAGTGATTACTGTATTTTGGGATGTTACATTAGTGGTATCAGAGCAGTTTTGTTCTTCTAAGGACACTGTAGGGTTATGAGTGCACTGTGTTTTGCTGTGTGCTTATTGCATGTTTAATGAGTTATTATTGTTTTAACTCTTGGACATAACTAATGCTCGTTTGTTTTTCTCTGCATCCAGAGAACAAATGGCACCTAGACTTCCTCCTCCTCCTCAACCGAATGAGTCCGAAACGTCCAACAACACTAGATTGTTGGAAACCGTGGTGGAAAGATTGCATCAACAAAATACCACGTTGCTGGAGCAAAACGCCACCCTGATGCAGCAAAACCAAGCTGCTATGCAAGGTTTGGAGGCCTCGCGTGTTAATTCTGAAAACACGCAAAGGCAGTTGATGGAAATCTTGGCTGCAACTAGAGGTGCGCCTGGAGCATCTTCTTCAAACGCTGCTCAACCTACTGCCGAGTGGAGTTTGGAGAGCTTTCTGCAACATCACCCAGCTAAGTTCAGTGGGAAGTGCCTCCCTGATGAGGCTGATCAGTGGCTGAGGGATATGGAGAGGATTTTTAACGCCAAAAGGTGTCCGGATGAGAACAGGTTGGCGTATACAGAATACTTATTAACTGGAGAAGCAAGCCATTGGTGGACGAGCACAAGGGCCATACTGGTAGACGCTCACCGCCCTGTTACTTGGGAAGTATTCCGTAATAAGTTTTATGAGGAATATTTCCCTGACAGCGTAAAGTTTGCAAAGGAGGTGGAGTTTTTACAACTGGTTCAAGGTGGAATGTCTGTATCAGAATACACCAATAAGTTTAAACACCTTGTCAGATTCAATACAATGGCCACTAGTGAGGAGTGGCAGTGCAGAAAATTTGAAAACGGTTTGCGCAGTGATTTGAAGGTTGTAATTTCCAGCTTGTGTATCCGAACATTCCCTGCTATGGTGGAAAGAGCTAAGGTGTTAGAGAAGAATTTGGCAGAGGCAGAACGGTACAAGAAACAGCAAACAGTAAGGGGGCCAATTGTCTCAAGGGGGAATGTGAATCAGAGAGGATCCCCTTACGCTCGTCCAGCAGCCAACACAAGTGGATCTCAAGCCTTGATTCCTGCTGGACAGTCTGGACAGCAAGGTAGTATCACTTGTTTTCAGTGTGGAGGGCCACACTACCGTTCATCATGCCCTCAGTTGGCGAGAGGAAAATCTTGTACTCGTTGCGGAAGAAGTGGACATGGAACGAATGAGTGCAACTCTGGTGGGAGAGCAGTCATGAGGCCGCCAAACGCAGGGAGAAATCAGCAAGGAAGGGGTGGTCGAGCCCAAGCTACTGGGCGGGTGTACGCAATTACTGGTGCGGAAGCAGCAAGTTCAGGTACACTTATCACCAGTACTTGCTTGTTATATGGAATGCAATGTTGTGTGCTGTTTGATTCGGGGGCGACGCACTCCTTCATCTCGAAGGCGTGTGTTGAAAAGCTGGGAATAGTGGAGAGAGATATGCAGTTTGAATTGGTGGTATCTACACCAGCGGCTGGAGAGCTTAGGACATCTACCGTATGCATTAGATGTCCTATTGTGGTAGAGGGGCATAGTTATAAGGTGAATTTAATCTGTTTACCTTTGAAGGACTTGGAGATAATTCTAGGAATGGATTGGCTAGCTGCCAACCATATTATTATTGATTGTGGCAAGAAGGAATTAGTGTTTCCTGAAGAGGATGAAGAATACTTGGGTGTAACTTTCGGTCAATTGAAAGAGGATATAATGGAAGGTGCAAGCTGTTTTCTCATCATGACGCATGAAGATAAGGAGTTAAGGGGGTTGACAGAAGCACGGATGTACAAGGGGAGCAGTATTGAGAGCACGGTTGTGAATGAATTTCTGGACGTATTTCCAGAAGAGATACCAGGATTGCCTCCTGTTAGAGAGATTGAATTCACCATTGATTTGGTGACAACAGCTGCACCTATATCTGTTCAACCTTACCGGATGGCGCCTGTAGAATTGACCGAGCTTAAGAAACAGATTGAAGAACTTATGGAGAAGCAATTCATCAGACCAAGTGTATCACCATGGGGAGCTCCTGTACTCTTGGTGAAAAAGAAAGATGGTAGCTCTCGGTTATGTATAGACTACAGGAAATTAAATAAGCTGACCATCAAGAACAAATACCCGTTGCCAAGGATAGATGATTTGCTGGATCAGCTGCATGGAGCAACGGTATTTTCAAAAATCGATTTGCGTTCAGGATATCACCAAATAAGGGTTAAGGAGGACGACATCCAGAAGACAGCATTTAGATCACGTTATGGACATTATGAGTACGTGGTCATGCCATTTGGAGTAACGAACGCTCCAGCCATCTTCATGGATTACATGAACCGGATATTCAGACCCTATTTGGATAAGTTTGTAGTTGTGTTTATAGATGATATTCTCATCTACTCCAAAACCAATGCCGAACATGAGGAGCATTTGAGAACAGTACTAACCGTATTGAGGGAGAAAGAGTTGTACGCAAAGCTGTCAAAGTGTGAATTCTGGTTAAAGGAGGTGCAGTTTTTGGGACATGTGATCTCGGCTGAAGGCATTTCAGTGGATCCCTCTAAGGTGAGAGCAGTGTTGGATTGGAAGAGCCCTCGTTCAGTCACAGAAGTGAGGAGTTTTGTGGGACTAGCAGGCTATTACAGACGTTTCATAGAGGGGTTCGCCAAGATAGTGGCTCCACTTACTCAGTTGACTAGAAAGGATCATCCATTCGCTTGGACTGATGAGTGTGAGGAACGGTTCCAGGAGCTGAAGGCGAAACTGACGAGCGCCCCAGTTTTAATTATCCCAGACACGTCCAAGCCATTTGAAGTATACTGTGACGCTTCTCACCATGGTTTAGGCTGTGTGCTCATGCAAGAGAGACGTGCAGTAGCTTACGCGTCTCGCCAGTTGAAGATTCATGAAAAGAATTATCCCACTCACGATTTGGAGTTAGCAGCAGTTGTGTTCGCATTAAAGATTTGGAGGCACTATCTATACGGATCAACATTTCAAGTCTTTAGTGATCACAAGAGCCTCAAATATTTGTTTGATCAGAGGGAGCTGAATATGAGGCAAAGACGTTGGTTGGAGTTTTTAAAAGATTATGATTTCGAACTGCTGTATCACCCTGGGAAAGCCAATGTAGTGGCAGACGCTCTGAGCAGGAAGGCAGTGCAAGTTTCGTTTATGATGGTGAAAGAGTTTAATTTGGTGGAGAGTTTTAGGGATTTGAGATTACAATTTGATCTAGGAGCGGATGTGATAAGGTGCTGTAATCTTAGAATTTCCAGTGATGTGTTTGACAGAATTTGGAAGAAGCAAAGAGAGGATGAAGAATTGGTGAAGATCTTTGATGCACTCGGTACAGACAAAGCTAAGGAGTTTAATGCTGGAACAGATGGTATGTTACGTTACCTTGGTAGGACGTGCATTCCCAACGATGGCGAGCTGAAGCGGATTATTTTGGAGGAAGCTCATCACAGTCGTCTTAGCATGCACCCTGGCATGACTAAGATGTATCAAGACCTACGAAAATCGTTTTGGTGGCCTGGAATGAAGAGTGATGTTGCACGCTTTGTGGCATCTTGCTTGACCTGTCAACGTGCAAAGGCTGAACACCAACGTCCAGGAGGGTTGCTTCAATCACTGGAAATTCCAGAATGGAAGTGGGACAGCATCTCCATGGATTTTGTGACTCACCTGCCACGAACAGTGAGGAATCATGACTCAATTTGGGTGATCGTGGACAGACTAACGAAGAGCGCTCACTTCCTACCAGTGAATTTGAAGATGTCAATGACGAATTTGGCTAAGTTGTATATCAAGGAGATCGTTCGTCTTCATGGAGTGCCCTCAAGCATCATTTCTGACCGAGACACGAGATTTACATCTCGGTTTTGGCAATCACTGCAAGGCGAATTGGGAAGCAAGCTGCAGATGAGTTCAGCATATCATCCGCAAACTGACGGCCAATCTGAACGTACCATCCAGACACTAGAAGATTTATTGAGGACATGCGTCCTAGACCACTTAGGCGCATGGGATGAGGTCTTGCCACTGGTGGAGTTCACATACAACAATAGTTTCCAATCTAGCATTGGAATGGCGCCGTTTGAAGCTCTCTATGGGAGGAAGTGCAGAACGCCACTTTGCTGGTTCCAGGAAGGGGAGAACGTAATAACTGGACCTGAACTCATCCAGCAAACAACCGAGAAGGTTAAGTTGATCCAAGACAGATTGAAGACGTCCCTGAGCAGGCAGAAATCTTATGCGGATAGAAGAAGGAGGCCTTTGGAGTTTGCTGCAGGAGATCACGTATTCTTGAGACTGAATCCAATCACTGGAGTGGGAAGAGTTGTTCGTCCAAAGAAGCTGTCTCCCAAGTTCATAGGACCGTATCAGATTTTAAAGAAGATTGGACCAGTAGCCTATGAACTCGCGTTACCTCCTCAATTATCAAATTTACATCCGGTCTTCCATGTGTCTCAGCTTAGGAGATACATATCTAATCCTTCTCATGTCTTGGAGCTGGAAAACATCCAACTGCGCCAAGACAGAACATTGGAACTACAACCAGTCCGCATTGAAGATGAACGTACCAAGCTGCATAAAGGAAAAGACATCCGTTTGGTAAAGATTGTATGGGACGAAAAGACTGGAGATTCAACGTGGGAAGTAGAGAGTGCAATGAGGAACTTATATCCACACCTATTCACGGGTAATTTCTAAATTTTCGAGGACGAAAATTTTTGTAGATAGGGAGAATGTGAGATCCTTAATAATTAGCTTAAATTAATCCTGGCACCTCACCCTTAATGCTTGCCACCTCATTCCCAGCCATTTAAAACCCACTTCCTAATCTGATCAAAATTCTGTCTGACGTGCACGAAGCACCACGCTCATCATTCTCTGAAACATTAAAACGCACTAAACTCTGCATGCACACACGCCACTTGTCACGTTGGAATCCTCTAAATCAGAGTTTGGTGTGCATGTGGCAACCTGTGACACGTTCTTCCAATTGAACGTTGGTTTAACCAAAACCAGACTTTTCGAAAACTCTCTCTCACTTGCACGAACTCATCTTCAACCTCTGAACTCACCCTTTCATCTTCTCCAACTTCTCTCTAAAAACCCTAAACTTCTCTCTGCTGTAATCCTTACGTTTCTTCTCCAATCGCGTTTTCAGCACCGTAGGAACAACCACTGCACTAAGAGCTATCCATTGGACCGAACAGCTTCAAAGACTGACACTGGTGAGTCCCTTTCGTAGTTCGTCCTTAGGTTCTGGAAAAATAGAGTTTTAGTTGCATGCAAACTGGTATTCTAAGAGTTCTGTAATCTGTGGTTAGATTTGGTTCTGGAAGAGTCAAGAATCCTAAGCAAAACGTAGTTGGACGAAGCCATTTTATACATCTAGAACAAGCTTGAATTTCAATCCGGGTAAGGGAAGTTTATATGTTTAATTTATACTGTTTGATTTATGATCTGAGATGCATGTATGGAAAGCATGATGTTTGAGTATTTAGAAACGTTTACTGATATGGAATATGATTTCTGGTTTGTTTTGCATGTGTGAAAAATATGAAGTTGAGTTGTTAGAAATGATCACTGATATCTGATATGCATTCTGGTTTGGATGAATCTGTCATGAACTGATACGGCTTGTATGAATTATATTTGATGTTGAATTTGTTTTAAATGCATGTTGAGTTGATTATGGATGAATGGAGAATGGCTATTGTGTGGTTGGAATGATTTTAAATGTTGAAATCTGCATGATGATGATGTTTGAAGGGAATTAAACCTGAAATGGAAGTATAAAGTTGGAAAATGGAAATCTGGAAAAATTCTGCTAAGTGTGAAAAATCTAAATTTTCTAATCCTTCTCTGTTGCTAAAAGGACGTTCGTCACTGTACGGTCTTAGACCGTTCGGTTTTTGGTTAACATGACTTAGATTGGAATTCATTCATTTGGAATGAATTCTGCTCGAGAACGAGCGTCCCCCAATTGAGTGAATGAGCGTTCGTTCTGCTCAGTATAGATCAAGATTTAAAACTTTATAAATAAGTGACGTTCGGTCTTAAGTCGAGCGTTCGTCCTCAATGGCGTTCGGCCTCATGTCGAGCGTTCGTCCTTATTGTTGTTCGACCTTATGTCGAACGTTAGTTCTAGAGAGCGTTCGTCCTTATACTGAACGTTCGTCCAAAGTTGGCGTTCGGTCCTATACCGAAACGCTCGTCCTATAAAGCGCTTGGGTTATAACCAGCGTTAGTGCTGATTCGTGCTTGGTCATTGACCTAGCGTTCGTCCACAGCAGGGTTCGGTTTCTAACTGAACGCTCGTCCTTATTATTGAATTCTGAGCGAACGTAATTGACGTTCGTCCAAAGTAAATTTCTGAACGTTCATTCATTGACAGTAAGAGTTGTTTCTGTACTTTAAATATTCTGGTTATTTATCTAAGTTATTCTGTAAGATAATTATTTCTTTTGATTCAACCTAAAGTTCTTGTACTCAACATCTTCTAAGTATTATTCTGAACTTCTAAATTCAATCTCATCTAAATTCTTTAAGAATTCTTAATGTCCATCAGTGAATAAGAGTTCGTTTCTTTTGTTCAGAAACGTGAAATCAAAGTTCTGTAATAAGTTCGTTTTATTTGAGTAAAGAATGCATGACGTTAATGTTAAGAGAGTGGAACACAGAATGAAAATGTGAAAATGAGAAATGTTTAATGTGGACGAATGATATGTTGAACGAATTATTGGAATTGGATTTTTACGAGCGTTCCAGGGAGGAACGTCTCTTATATGATTGAATATTGAATTGGTAAGGTATGACTGTGGTTAGTTAATGCTGGCTTGGTCCATCCTGATATTCCGTGATACACCTCTTCAAGTAGAAGGGGGTAGTCATGCGTGGGAATGGCAGGAGGTCCTTAGTCCATAAGTTAACATGGGCGACGTAAGAACGGACTTACCTCGAGTGGCAGCTGTTTGGTGTTACCCAGTTACTACACCACTCGGGTGCAAGGACGCCTGTAACTACATGGTTCATACAGTCCGGACGGTCGGTCTTATTATATACCTTTATATGATTATTATTTGATGAATTACATGCTGTATGTGTGTTTAGAAATGTAACTGTATGTGTTGATTGTATAAATTAAATATTATAAGCTTACCCTTGCATTTCCATTGTGTTGTCTCTTGTACATGTATACTCCGTCTTGTCAAATGCAATGATCATCCGTTGTGGATGTGAGCAGATGGTGGTGCATCCCTTGAAGCAATGCTGGAAGAAGAAAATTTGGACGACTCCAATCTGGTTGAAGTTGAAGTAAAGGCCGAGCCTTAGAGTGCTCGTTGTAGTTAGGCTGTATATGTTAGCATAGTTATAACGTTCGGCCACCTATTTTGTAAGGCCGTTCGCCTTATTCATCTCTGATGTATTTTGGTGCTCGTTAGTTTATGTATTTAAGAGCGTTCACTCTTGGTTTCATTGTATGCGTATATACGCGTCCTATGTACTGATGCCGTTAGGCTTTTAATCCTGTTTTAATGCAAAGACTGTTTGTGATTACTGTTAATTGTAATTAATTCTGAATTATAGTGATTACTGTATTTTGGGATGTTACATTAGTGGTATCAGAGCAGTTTTGTTCTTCTAAGGACACTGTAGGGTTATGAGTGCACTGTGTTTTGCTGTGTGCTTATTGCATGTTTAATGAGTTATTATTGTTTTAACTCTTGGACATAACTAATGCTCGTTTGTTTTTCTCTGCATCCAGAGAACAAATGGCACCTAGACTTCCTCCTCCTCCTCAACCGAATGAGTCCGAAACGTCCAACAACACTAGATTGTTGGAAACCGTGGTGGAAAGATTGCATCAACAAAATACCACGTTGCTGGAGCAAAACGCCACCCTGATGCAGCAAAACCAAGCTGCTATGCAAGGTTTGGAGGCCTCGCGTGTTAATTCTGAAAACACGCAAAGGCAGTTGATGGAAATCTTGGCTGCAACTAGAGGTGCGCCTGGAGCATCTTCTTCAAACGCTGCTCAACCTACTGCCGAGTGGAGTTTGGAGAGCTTTCTGCAACATCACCCAGCTAAGTTCAGTGGGAAGTGCCTCCCTGATGAGGCTGATCAGTGGCTGAGGGATATGGAGAGGATTTTTAACGCCAAAAGGTGTCCGGATGAGAACAGGTTGGCGTATACAGAATACTTATTAACTGGAGAAGCAAGCCATTGGTGGACGAGCACAAGGGCCATACTGGTAGACGCTCACCGCCCTGTTACTTGGGAAGTATTCCGTAATAAGTTTTATGAGGAATATTTCCCTGACAGCGTAAAGTTTGCAAAGGAGGTGGAGTTTTTACAACTGGTTCAAGGTGGAATGTCTGTATCAGAATACACCAATAAGTTTAAACACCTTGTCAGATTCAATACAATGGCCACTAGTGAGGAGTGGCAGTGCAGAAAATTTGAAAACGGTTTGCGCAGTGATTTGAAGGTTGTAATTTCCAGCTTGTGTATCCGAACATTCCCTGCTATGGTGGAAAGAGCTAAGGTGTTAGAGAAGAATTTGGCAGAGGCAGAACGGTACAAGAAACAGCAAACAGTAAGGGGGCCAATTGTCTCAAGGGGGAATGTGAATCAGAGAGGATCCCCTTACGCTCGTCCAGCAGCCAACACAAGTGGATCTCAAGCCTTGATTCCTGCTGGACAGTCTGGACAGCAAGGTAGTATCACTTGTTTTCAGTGTGGAGGGCCACACTACCGTTCATCATGCCCTCAGTTGGCGAGAGGAAAATCTTGTACTCGTTGCGGAAGAAGTGGACATGGAACGAATGAGTGCAACTCTGGTGGGAGAGCAGTCATGAGGCCGCCAAACGCAGGGAGAAATCAGCAAGGAAGGGGTGGTCGAGCCCAAGCTACTGGGCGGGTGTACGCAATTACTGGTGCGGAAGCAGCAAGTTCAGGTACACTTATCACCAGTACTTGCTTGTTATATGGAATGCAATGTTGTGTGCTGTTTGATTCGGGGGCGACGCACTCCTTCATCTCGAAGGCGTGTGTTGAAAAGCTGGGAATAGTGGAGAGAGATATGCAGTTTGAATTGGTGGTATCTACACCAGCGGCTGGAGAGCTTAGGACATCTACCGTATGCATTAGATGTCCTATTGTGGTAGAGGGGCATAGTTATAAGGTGAATTTAATCTGTTTACCTTTGAAGGACTTGGAGATAATTCTAGGAATGGATTGGCTAGCTGCCAACCATATTATTATTGATTGTGGCAAGAAGGAATTAGTGTTTCCTGAAGAGGATGAAGAATACTTGGGTGTAACTTTCGGTCAATTGAAAGAGGATATAATGGAAGGTGCAAGCTGTTTTCTCATCATGACGCATGAAGATAAGGAGTTAAGGGGGTTGACAGAAGCACGGATGTACAAGGGGAGCAGTATTGAGAGCACGGTTGTGAATGAATTTCTGGACGTATTTCCAGAAGAGATACCAGGATTGCCTCCTGTTAGAGAGATTGAATTCACCATTGATTTGGTGACAACAGCTGCACCTATATCTGTTCAACCTTACCGGATGGCGCCTGTAGAATTGACCGAGCTTAAGAAACAGATTGAAGAACTTATGGAGAAGCAATTCATCAGACCAAGTGTATCACCATGGGGAGCTCCTGTACTCTTGGTGAAAAAGAAAGATGGTAGCTCTCGGTTATGTATAGACTACAGGAAATTAAATAAGCTGACCATCAAGAACAAATACCCGTTGCCAAGGATAGATGATTTGCTGGATCAGCTGCATGGAGCAACGGTATTTTCAAAAATCGATTTGCGTTCAGGATATCACCAAATAAGGGTTAAGGAGGACGACATCCAGAAGACAGCATTTAGATCACGTTATGGACATTATGAGTACGTGGTCATGCCATTTGGAGTAACGAACGCTCCAGCCATCTTCATGGATTACATGAACCGGATATTCAGACCCTATTTGGATAAGTTTGTAGTTGTGTTTATAGATGATATTCTCATCTACTCCAAAACCAATGCCGAACATGAGGAGCATTTGAGAACAGTACTAACCGTATTGAGGGAGAAAGAGTTGTACGCAAAGCTGTCAAAGTGTGAATTCTGGTTAAAGGAGGTGCAGTTTTTGGGACATGTGATCTCGGCTGAAGGCATTTCAGTGGATCCCTCTAAGGTGAGAGCAGTGTTGGATTGGAAGAGCCCTCGTTCAGTCACAGAAGTGAGGAGTTTTGTGGGACTAGCAGGCTATTACAGACGTTTCATAGAGGGGTTCGCCAAGATAGTGGCTCCACTTACTCAGTTGACTAGAAAGGATCATCCATTCGCTTGGACTGATGAGTGTGAGGAACGGTTCCAGGAGCTGAAGGCGAAACTGACGAGCGCCCCAGTTTTAATTATCCCAGACACGTCCAAGCCATTTGAAGTATACTGTGACGCTTCTCACCATGGTTTAGGCTGTGTGCTCATGCAAGAGAGACGTGCAGTAGCTTACGCGTCTCGCCAGTTGAAGATTCATGAAAAGAATTATCCCACTCACGATTTGGAGTTAGCAGCAGTTGTGTTCGCATTAAAGATTTGGAGGCACTATCTATACGGATCAACATTTCAAGTCTTTAGTGATCACAAGAGCCTCAAATATTTGTTTGATCAGAGGGAGCTGAATATGAGGCAAAGACGTTGGTTGGAGTTTTTAAAAGATTATGATTTCGAACTGCTGTATCACCCTGGGAAAGCCAATGTAGTGGCAGACGCTCTGAGCAGGAAGGCAGTGCAAGTTTCGTTTATGATGGTGAAAGAGTTTAATTTGGTGGAGAGTTTTAGGGATTTGAGATTACAATTTGATCTAGGAGCGGATGTGATAAGGTGCTGTAATCTTAGAATTTCCAGTGATGTGTTTGACAGAATTTGGAAGAAGCAAAGAGAGGATGAAGAATTGGTGAAGATCTTTGATGCACTCGGTACAGACAAAGCTAAGGAGTTTAATGCTGGAACAGATGGTATGTTACGTTACCTTGGTAGGACGTGCATTCCCAACGATGGCGAGCTGAAGCGGATTATTTTGGAGGAAGCTCATCACAGTCGTCTTAGCATGCACCCTGGCATGACTAAGATGTATCAAGACCTACGAAAATCGTTTTGGTGGCCTGGAATGAAGAGTGATGTTGCACGCTTTGTGGCATCTTGCTTGACCTGTCAACGTGCAAAGGCTGAACACCAACGTCCAGGAGGGTTGCTTCAATCACTGGAAATTCCAGAATGGAAGTGGGACAGCATCTCCATGGATTTTGTGACTCACCTGCCACGAACAGTGAGGAATCATGACTCAATTTGGGTGATCGTGGACAGACTAACGAAGAGCGCTCACTTCCTACCAGTGAATTTGAAGATGTCAATGACGAATTTGGCTAAGTTGTATATCAAGGAGATCGTTCGTCTTCATGGAGTGCCCTCAAGCATCATTTCTGACCGAGACACGAGATTTACATCTCGGTTTTGGCAATCACTGCAAGGCGAATTGGGAAGCAAGCTGCAGATGAGTTCAGCATATCATCCGCAAACTGACGGCCAATCTGAACGTACCATCCAGACACTAGAAGATTTATTGAGGACATGCGTCCTAGACCACTTAGGCGCATGGGATGAGGTCTTGCCACTGGTGGAGTTCACATACAACAATAGTTTCCAATCTAGCATTGGAATGGCGCCGTTTGAAGCTCTCTATGGGAGGAAGTGCAGAACGCCACTTTGCTGGTTCCAGGAAGGGGAGAACGTAATAACTGGACCTGAACTCATCCAGCAAACAACCGAGAAGGTTAAGTTGATCCAAGACAGATTGAAGACGTCCCTGAGCAGGCAGAAATCTTATGCGGATAGAAGAAGGAGGCCTTTGGAGTTTGCTGCAGGAGATCACGTATTCTTGAGACTGAATCCAATCACTGGAGTGGGAAGAGTTGTTCGTCCAAAGAAGCTGTCTCCCAAGTTCATAGGACCGTATCAGATTTTAAAGAAGATTGGACCAGTAGCCTATGAACTCGCGTTACCTCCTCAATTATCAAATTTACATCCGGTCTTCCATGTGTCTCAGCTTAGGAGATACATATCTAATCCTTCTCATGTCTTGGAGCTGGAAAACATCCAACTGCGCCAAGACAGAACATTGGAACTACAACCAGTCCGCATTGAAGATGAACGTACCAAGCTGCATAAAGGAAAAGACATCCGTTTGGTAAAGATTGTATGGGACGAAAAGACTGGAGATTCAACGTGGGAAGTAGAGAGTGCAATGAGGAACTTATATCCACACCTATTCACGGGTAATTTCTAAATTTTCGAGGACGAAAATTTTTGTAGATAGGGAGAATGTGAGATCCTTAATAATTAGCTTAAATTAATCCTGGCACCTCACCCTTAATGCTTGCCACCTCATTCCCAGCCATTTAAAACCCACTTCCTAATCTGATCAAAATTCTGTCTGACGTGCACGAAGCACCACGCTCATCATTCTCTGAAACATTAAAACGCACTAAACTCTGCATGCACACACGCCACTTGTCACGTTGGAATCCTCTAAATCAGAGTTTGGTGTGCATGTGGCAACCTGTGACACGTTCTTCCAATTGAACGTTGGTTTAACCAAAACCAGACTTTTCGAAAACTCTCTCTCACTTGCACGAACTCATCTTCAACCTCTGAACTCACCCTTTCATCTTCTCCAACTTCTCTCTAAAAACCCTAAACTTCTCTCTGCTGTAATCCTTACGTTTCTTCTCCAATCGCGTTTTCAGCACCGTAGGAACAACCACTGCACTAAGAGCTATCCATTGGACCGAACAGCTTCAAAGACTGACACTGGTGAGTCCCTTTCGTAGTTCGTCCTTAGGTTCTGGAAAAATAGAGTTTTAGTTGCATGCAAACTGGTATTCTAAGAGTTCTGTAATCTGTGGTTAGATTTGGTTCTGGAAGAGTCAAGAATCCTAAGCAAAACGTAGTTGGACGAAGCCATTTTATACATCTAGAACAAGCTTGAATTTCAATCCGGGTAAGGGAAGTTTATATGTTTAATTTATACTGTTTGATTTATGATCTGAGATGCATGTATGGAAAGCATGATGTTTGAGTATTTAGAAACGTTTACTGATATGGAATATGATTTCTGGTTTGTTTTGCATGTGTGAAAAATATGAAGTTGAGTTGTTAGAAATGATCACTGATATCTGATATGCATTCTGGTTTGGATGAATCTGTCATGAACTGATACGGCTTGTATGAATTATATTTGATGTTGAATTTGTTTTAAATGCATGTTGAGTTGATTATGGATGAATGGAGAATGGCTATTGTGTGGTTGGAATGATTTTAAATGTTGAAATCTGCATGATGATGATGTTTGAAGGGAATTAAACCTGAAATGGAAGTATAAAGTTGGAAAATGGAAATCTGGAAAAATTCTGCTAAGTGTGAAAAATCTAAATTTTCTAATCCTTCTCTGTTGCTAAAAGGACGTTCGTCACTGTACGGTCTTAGACCGTTCGGTTTTTGGTTAACATGACTTAGATTGGAATTCATTCATTTGGAATGAATTCTGCTCGAGAACGAGCGTCCCCCAATTGAGTGAATGAGCGTTCGTTCTGCTCAGTATAGATCAAGATTTAAAACTTTATAAATAAGTGACGTTCGGTCTTAAGTCGAGCGTTCGTCCTCAATGGCGTTCGGCCTCATGTCGAGCGTTCGTCCTTATTGTTGTTCGACCTTATGTCGAACGTTAGTTCTAGAGAGCGTTCGTCCTTATACTGAACGTTCGTCCAAAGTTGGCGTTCGGTCCTATACCGAAACGCTCGTCCTATAAAGCGCTTGGGTTATAACCAGCGTTAGTGCTGATTCGTGCTTGGTCATTGACCTAGCGTTCGTCCACAGCAGGGTTCGGTTTCTAACTGAACGCTCGTCCTTATTATTGAATTCTGAGCGAACGTAATTGACGTTCGTCCAAAGTAAATTTCTGAACGTTCATTCATTGACAGTAAGAGTTGTTTCTGTACTTTAAATATTCTGGTTATTTATCTAAGTTATTCTGTAAGATAATTATTTCTTTTGATTCAACCTAAAGTTCTTGTACTCAACATCTTCTAAGTATTATTCTGAACTTCTAAATTCAATCTCATCTAAATTCTTTAAGAATTCTTAATGTCCATCAGTGAATAAGAGTTCGTTTCTTTTGTTCAGAAACGTGAAATCAAAGTTCTGTAATAAGTTCGTTTTATTTGAGTAAAGAATGCATGACGTTAATGTTAAGAGAGTGGAACACAGAATGAAAATGTGAAAATGAGAAATGTTTAATGTGGACGAATGATATGTTGAACGAATTATTGGAATTGGATTTTTACGAGCGTTCCAGGGAGGAACGTCTCTTATATGATTGAATATTGAATTGGTAAGGTATGACTGTGGTTAGTTAATGCTGGCTTGGTCCATCCTGATATTCCGTGATACACCTCTTCAAGTAGAAGGGGGTAGTCATGCGTGGGAATGGCAGGAGGTCCTTAGTCCATAAGTTAACATGGGCGACGTAAGAACGGACTTACCTCGAGTGGCAGCTGTTTGGTGTTACCCAGTTACTACACCACTCGGGTGCAAGGACGCCTGTAACTACATGGTTCATACAGTCCGGACGGTCGGTCTTATTATATACCTTTATATGATTATTATTTGATGAATTACATGCTGTATGTGTGTTTAGAAATGTAACTGTATGTGTTGATTGTATAAATTAAATATTATAAGCTTACCCTTGCATTTCCATTGTGTTGTCTCTTGTACATGTATACTCCGTCTTGTCAAATGCAATGATCATCCGTTGTGGATGTGAGCAGATGGTGGTGCATCCCTTGAAGCAATGCTGGAAGAAGAAAATTTGGACGACTCCAATCTGGTTGAAGTTGAAGTAAAGGCCGAGCCTTAGAGTGCTCGTTGTAGTTAGGCTGTATATGTTAGCATAGTTATAACGTTCGGCCACCTATTTTGTAAGGCCGTTCGCCTTATTCATCTCTGATGTATTTTGGTGCTCGTTAGTTTATGTATTTAAGAGCGTTCACTCTTGGTTTCATTGTATGCGTATATACGCGTCCTATGTACTGATGCCGTTAGGCTTTTAATCCTGTTTTAATGCAAAGACTGTTTGTGATTACTGTTAATTGTAATTAATTCTGAATTATAGTGATTACTGTATTTTGGGATGTTACATTAGTGGTATCAGAGCAGTTTTGTTCTTCTAAGGACACTGTAGGGTTATGAGTGCACTGTGTTTTGCTGTGTGCTTATTGCATGTTTAATGAGTTATTATTGTTTTAACTCTTGGACATAACTAATGCTCGTTTGTTTTTCTCTGCATCCAGAGAACAAATGGCACCTAGACTTCCTCCTCCTCCTCAACCGAATGAGTCCGAAACGTCCAACAACACTAGATTGTTGGAAACCGTGGTGGAAAGATTGCATCAACAAAATACCACGTTGCTGGAGCAAAACGCCACCCTGATGCAGCAAAACCAAGCTGCTATGCAAGGTTTGGAGGCCTCGCGTGTTAATTCTGAAAACACGCAAAGGCAGTTGATGGAAATCTTGGCTGCAACTAGAGGTGCGCCTGGAGCATCTTCTTCAAACGCTGCTCAACCTACTGCCGAGTGGAGTTTGGAGAGCTTTCTGCAACATCACCCAGCTAAGTTCAGTGGGAAGTGCCTCCCTGATGAGGCTGATCAGTGGCTGAGGGATATGGAGAGGATTTTTAACGCCAAAAGGTGTCCGGATGAGAACAGGTTGGCGTATACAGAATACTTATTAACTGGAGAAGCAAGCCATTGGTGGACGAGCACAAGGGCCATACTGGTAGACGCTCACCGCCCTGTTACTTGGGAAGTATTCCGTAATAAGTTTTATGAGGAATATTTCCCTGACAGCGTAAAGTTTGCAAAGGAGGTGGAGTTTTTACAACTGGTTCAAGGTGGAATGTCTGTATCAGAATACACCAATAAGTTTAAACACCTTGTCAGATTCAATACAATGGCCACTAGTGAGGAGTGGCAGTGCAGAAAATTTGAAAACGGTTTGCGCAGTGATTTGAAGGTTGTAATTTCCAGCTTGTGTATCCGAACATTCCCTGCTATGGTGGAAAGAGCTAAGGTGTTAGAGAAGAATTTGGCAGAGGCAGAACGGTACAAGAAACAGCAAACAGTAAGGGGGCCAAT
Organism: Vigna umbellata; assembly: GCF_029865625.1. NCBI lineage: Eukaryota > Viridiplantae > Streptophyta > Magnoliopsida > Fabales > Fabaceae > Vigna > Vigna umbellata. Next base: position 25,367 of record NW_028274437.1, on the reverse strand, counting down.
TGTCTCAAGGGGGAATGTGAATCAGAGAGGATCCCCTTACGCTCGTCCAGCAGCCAACACAAGTGGATCTCAAGCCTTGATTCCTGCTGGACAGTCTGGACAGCAAGGTAGTATCACTTGTTTTCAGTGTGGAGGGCCACACTACCGTTCATCATGCCCTCAGTTGGCGAGAGGAAAATCTTGTACTCGTTGCGGAAGAAGTGGACATGGAACGAATGAGTGCAACTCTGGTGGGAGAGCAGTCATGAGGCCGCCAAACGCAGGGAGAAATCAGCAAGGAAGGGGTGGTCGAGCCCAAGCTACTGGGCGGGTGTACGCAATTACTGGTGCGGAAGCAGCAAGTTCAGGTACACTTATCACCAGTACTTGCTTGTTATATGGAATGCAATGTTGTGTGCTGTTTGATTCGGGGGCGACGCACTCCTTCATCTCGAAGGCGTGTGTTGAAAAGCTGGGAATAGTGGAGAGAGATATGCAGTTTGAATTGGTGGTATCTACACCAGCGGCTGGAGAGCTTAGGACATCTACCGTATGCATTAGATGTCCTATTGTGGTAGAGGGGCATAGTTATAAGGTGAATTTAATCTGTTTACCTTTGAAGGACTTGGAGATAATTCTAGGAATGGATTGGCTAGCTGCCAACCATATTATTATTGATTGTGGCAAGAAGGAATTAGTGTTTCCTGAAGAGGATGAAGAATACTTGGGTGTAACTTTCGGTCAATTGAAAGAGGATATAATGGAAGGTGCAAGCTGTTTTCTCATCATGACGCATGAAGATAAGGAGTTAAGGGGGTTGACAGAAGCACGGATGTACAAGGGGAGCAGTATTGAGAGCACGGTTGTGAATGAATTTCTGGACGTATTTCCAGAAGAGATACCAGGATTGCCTCCTGTTAGAGAGATTGAATTCACCATTGATTTGGTGACAACAGCTGCACCTATATCTGTTCAACCTTACCGGATGGCGCCTGTAGAATTGACCGAGCTTAAGAAACAGATTGAAGAACTTATGGAGAAGCAATTCATCAGACCAAGTGTATCACCATGGGGAGCTCCTGTACTCTTGGTGAAAAAGAAAGATGGTAGCTCTCGGTTATGTATAGACTACAGGAAATTAAATAAGCTGACCATCAAGAACAAATACCCGTTGCCAAGGATAGATGATTTGCTGGATCAGCTGCATGGAGCAACGGTATTTTCAAAAATCGATTTGCGTTCAGGATATCACCAAATAAGGGTTAAGGAGGACGACATCCAGAAGACAGCATTTAGATCACGTTATGGACATTATGAGTACGTGGTCATGCCATTTGGAGTAACGAACGCTCCAGCCATCTTCATGGATTACATGAACCGGATATTCAGACCCTATTTGGATAAGTTTGTAGTTGTGTTTATAGATGATATTCTCATCTACTCCAAAACCAATGCCGAACATGAGGAGCATTTGAGAACAGTACTAACCGTATTGAGGGAGAAAGAGTTGTACGCAAAGCTGTCAAAGTGTGAATTCTGGTTAAAGGAGGTGCAGTTTTTGGGACATGTGATCTCGGCTGAAGGCATTTCAGTGGATCCCTCTAAGGTGAGAGCAGTGTTGGATTGGAAGAGCCCTCGTTCAGTCACAGAAGTGAGGAGTTTTGTGGGACTAGCAGGCTATTACAGACGTTTCATAGAGGGGTTCGCCAAGATAGTGGCTCCACTTACTCAGTTGACTAGAAAGGATCATCCATTCGCTTGGACTGATGAGTGTGAGGAACGGTTCCAGGAGCTGAAGGCGAAACTGACGAGCGCCCCAGTTTTAATTATCCCAGACACGTCCAAGCCATTTGAAGTATACTGTGACGCTTCTCACCATGGTTTAGGCTGTGTGCTCATGCAAGAGAGACGTGCAGTAGCTTACGCGTCTCGCCAGTTGAAGATTCATGAAAAGAATTATCCCACTCACGATTTGGAGTTAGCAGCAGTTGTGTTCGCATTAAAGATTTGGAGGCACTATCTATACGGATCAACATTTCAAGTCTTTAGTGATCACAAGAGCCTCAAATATTTGTTTGATCAGAGGGAGCTGAATATGAGGCAAAGACGTTGGTTGGAGTTTTTAAAAGATTATGATTTCGAACTGCTGTATCACCCTGGGAAAGCCAATGTAGTGGCAGACGCTCTGAGCAGGAAGGCAGTGCAAGTTTCGTTTATGATGGTGAAAGAGTTTAATTTGGTGGAGAGTTTTAGGGATTTGAGATTACAATTTGATCTAGGAGCGGATGTGATAAGGTGCTGTAATCTTAGAATTTCCAGTGATGTGTTTGACAGAATTTGGAAGAAGCAAAGAGAGGATGAAGAATTGGTGAAGATCTTTGATGCACTCGGTACAGACAAAGCTAAGGAGTTTAATGCTGGAACAGATGGTATGTTACGTTACCTTGGTAGGACGTGCATTCCCAACGATGGCGAGCTGAAGCGGATTATTTTGGAGGAAGCTCATCACAGTCGTCTTAGCATGCACCCTGGCATGACTAAGATGTATCAAGACCTACGAAAATCGTTTTGGTGGCCTGGAATGAAGAGTGATGTTGCACGCTTTGTGGCATCTTGCTTGACCTGTCAACGTGCAAAGGCTGAACACCAACGTCCAGGAGGGTTGCTTCAATCACTGGAAATTCCAGAATGGAAGTGGGACAGCATCTCCATGGATTTTGTGACTCACCTGCCACGAACAGTGAGGAATCATGACTCAATTTGGGTGATCGTGGACAGACTAACGAAGAGCGCTCACTTCCTACCAGTGAATTTGAAGATGTCAATGACGAATTTGGCTAAGTTGTATATCAAGGAGATCGTTCGTCTTCATGGAGTGCCCTCAAGCATCATTTCTGACCGAGACACGAGATTTACATCTCGGTTTTGGCAATCACTGCAAGGCGAATTGGGAAGCAAGCTGCAGATGAGTTCAGCATATCATCCGCAAACTGACGGCCAATCTGAACGTACCATCCAGACACTAGAAGATTTATTGAGGACATGCGTCCTAGACCACTTAGGCGCATGGGATGAGGTCTTGCCACTGGTGGAGTTCACATACAACAATAGTTTCCAATCTAGCATTGGAATGGCGCCGTTTGAAGCTCTCTATGGGAGGAAGTGCAGAACGCCACTTTGCTGGTTCCAGGAAGGGGAGAACGTAATAACTGGACCTGAACTCATCCAGCAAACAACCGAGAAGGTTAAGTTGATCCAAGACAGATTGAAGACGTCCCTGAGCAGGCAGAAATCTTATGCGGATAGAAGAAGGAGGCCTTTGGAGTTTGCTGCAGGAGATCACGTATTCTTGAGACTGAATCCAATCACTGGAGTGGGAAGAGTTGTTCGTCCAAAGAAGCTGTCTCCCAAGTTCATAGGACCGTATCAGATTTTAAAGAAGATTGGACCAGTAGCCTATGAACTCGCGTTACCTCCTCAATTATCAAATTTACATCCGGTCTTCCATGTGTCTCAGCTTAGGAGATACATATCTAATCCTTCTCATGTCTTGGAGCTGGAAAACATCCAACTGCGCCAAGACAGAACATTGGAACTACAACCAGTCCGCATTGAAGATGAACGTACCAAGCTGCATAAAGGAAAAGACATCCGTTTGGTAAAGATTGTATGGGACGAAAAGACTGGAGATTCAACGTGGGAAGTAGAGAGTGCAATGAGGAACTTATATCCACACCTATTCACGGGTAATTTCTAAATTTTCGAGGACGAAAATTTTTGTAGATAGGGAGAATGTGAGATCCTTAATAATTAGCTTAAATTAATCCTGGCACCTCACCCTTAATGCTTGCCACCTCATTCCCAGCCATTTAAAACCCACTTCCTAATCTGATCAAAATTCTGTCTGACGTGCACGAAGCACCACGCTCATCATTCTCTGAAACATTAAAACGCACTAAACTCTGCATGCACACACGCCACTTGTCACGTTGGAATCCTCTAAATCAGAGTTTGGTGTGCATGTGGCAACCTGTGACACGTTCTTCCAATTGAACGTTGGTTTAACCAAAACCAGACTTTTCGAAAACTCTCTCTCACTTGCACGAACTCATCTTCAACCTCTGAACTCACCCTTTCATCTTCTCCAACTTCTCTCTAAAAACCCTAAACTTCTCTCTGCTGTAATCCTTACGTTTCTTCTCCAATCGCGTTTTCAGCACCGTAGGAACAACCACTGCACTAAGAGCTATCCATTGGACCGAACAGCTTCAAAGACTGACACTGGTGAGTCCCTTTCGTAGTTCGTCCTTAGGTTCTGGAAAAATAGAGTTTTAGTTGCATGCAAACTGGTATTCTAAGAGTTCTGTAATCTGTGGTTAGATTTGGTTCTGGAAGAGTCAAGAATCCTAAGCAAAACGTAGTTGGACGAAGCCATTTTATACATCTAGAACAAGCTTGAATTTCAATCCGGGTAAGGGAAGTTTATATGTTTAATTTATACTGTTTGATTTATGATCTGAGATGCATGTATGGAAAGCATGATGTTTGAGTATTTAGAAACGTTTACTGATATGGAATATGATTTCTGGTTTGTTTTGCATGTGTGAAAAATATGAAGTTGAGTTGTTAGAAATGATCACTGATATCTGATATGCATTCTGGTTTGGATGAATCTGTCATGAACTGATACGGCTTGTATGAATTATATTTGATGTTGAATTTGTTTTAAATGCATGTTGAGTTGATTATGGATGAATGGAGAATGGCTATTGTGTGGTTGGAATGATTTTAAATGTTGAAATCTGCATGATGATGATGTTTGAAGGGAATTAAACCTGAAATGGAAGTATAAAGTTGGAAAATGGAAATCTGGAAAAATTCTGCTAAGTGTGAAAAATCTAAATTTTCTAATCCTTCTCTGTTGCTAAAAGGACGTTCGTCACTGTACGGTCTTAGACCGTTCGGTTTTTGGTTAACATGACTTAGATTGGAATTCATTCATTTGGAATGAATTCTGCTCGAGAACGAGCGTCCCCCAATTGAGTGAATGAGCGTTCGTTCTGCTCAGTATAGATCAAGATTTAAAACTTTATAAATAAGTGACGTTCGGTCTTAAGTCGAGCGTTCGTCCTCAATGGCGTTCGGCCTCATGTCGAGCGTTCGTCCTTATTGTTGTTCGACCTTATGTCGAACGTTAGTTCTAGAGAGCGTTCGTCCTTATACTGAACGTTCGTCCAAAGTTGGCGTTCGGTCCTATACCGAAACGCTCGTCCTATAAAGCGCTTGGGTTATAACCAGCGTTAGTGCTGATTCGTGCTTGGTCATTGACCTAGCGTTCGTCCACAGCAGGGTTCGGTTTCTAACTGAACGCTCGTCCTTATTATTGAATTCTGAGCGAACGTAATTGACGTTCGTCCAAAGTAAATTTCTGAACGTTCATTCATTGACAGTAAGAGTTGTTTCTGTACTTTAAATATTCTGGTTATTTATCTAAGTTATTCTGTAAGATAATTATTTCTTTTGATTCAACCTAAAGTTCTTGTACTCAACATCTTCTAAGTATTATTCTGAACTTCTAAATTCAATCTCATCTAAATTCTTTAAGAATTCTTAATGTCCATCAGTGAATAAGAGTTCGTTTCTTTTGTTCAGAAACGTGAAATCAAAGTTCTGTAATAAGTTCGTTTTATTTGAGTAAAGAATGCATGACGTTAATGTTAAGAGAGTGGAACACAGAATGAAAATGTGAAAATGAGAAATGTTTAATGTGGACGAATGATATGTTGAACGAATTATTGGAATTGGATTTTTACGAGCGTTCCAGGGAGGAACGTCTCTTATATGATTGAATATTGAATTGGTAAGGTATGACTGTGGTTAGTTAATGCTGGCTTGGTCCATCCTGATATTCCGTGATACACCTCTTCAAGTAGAAGGGGGTAGTCATGCGTGGGAATGGCAGGAGGTCCTTAGTCCATAAGTTAACATGGGCGACGTAAGAACGGACTTACCTCGAGTGGCAGCTGTTTGGTGTTACCCAGTTACTACACCACTCGGGTGCAAGGACGCCTGTAACTACATGGTTCATACAGTCCGGACGGTCGGTCTTATTATATACCTTTATATGATTATTATTTGATGAATTACATGCTGTATGTGTGTTTAGAAATGTAACTGTATGTGTTGATTGTATAAATTAAATATTATAAGCTTACCCTTGCATTTCCATTGTGTTGTCTCTTGTACATGTATACTCCGTCTTGTCAAATGCAATGATCATCCGTTGTGGATGTGAGCAGATGGTGGTGCATCCCTTGAAGCAATGCTGGAAGAAGAAAATTTGGACGACTCCAATCTGGTTGAAGTTGAAGTAAAGGCCGAGCCTTAGAGTGCTCGTTGTAGTTAGGCTGTATATGTTAGCATAGTTATAACGTTCGGCCACCTATTTTGTAAGGCCGTTCGCCTTATTCATCTCTGATGTATTTTGGTGCTCGTTAGTTTATGTATTTAAGAGCGTTCACTCTTGGTTTCATTGTATGCGTATATACGCGTCCTATGTACTGATGCCGTTAGGCTTTTAATCCTGTTTTAATGCAAAGACTGTTTGTGATTACTGTTAATTGTAATTAATTCTGAATTATAGTGATTACTGTATTTTGGGATGTTACAGTGATCAAACTATAAAATTTAACATTTTAATAATAAATATTTTTTTTACACAAAATAGTCTGTCACATTTAGAAAATAATTGAATGATTAAATTTATGTTTAAATATAAAATCTGTTTTAGTTTGTAAAATATTTAAAATTAAAATGAATATAAGGTATAAGAAAAAAAAATTCATTGGACGGTCAACCAATGAGGCTAGCGAATCTAAAAGGCAACCGAGAGGGTTGGACGGTCGACCAATGAGGCTAGCGAATCTAAAAGGCAACCGAGAGGGTAGTGATGTCTTTTCACCGTGAAAGGTTAATAGAGGTGGCGCCAACATAATGTCACGTGGCAGTGCATTAAATAAGCTCCCACTCACACATCACTTGCCACCTCACGGTAACTGTTTTCCTTTTTCTCTTTGAGTTTTCTTTTCTCTCTCTTCAGTTCTCAATTCGCATTCATTATGCACTCATCAGAGCATCGTTCTTCTCAGCGTGCGTTTCCGTTGCAGCAATGGAGTTTGAGCGCCCAACCGCCGCACCGCTCAACTCGCCATGACTACGACGAGGCCTCCATGGAGCGCAGCAAGAGCTTCGTCAACGCCTTGCAAGTTTCCTCTCTCTTATCTCTTATTTTTTCTTCTTTGCCGTTCTTGCTTTAATTTGAGGTCTGTGTTTGTTTGATTGACTTCACCAATGGCATTTCGGATGCATTTTCTCTTTTTCCTTTTCGCAATTTCATTCGTCGCGTATCTTCTCAGCGTGCGTTTTCGGTTCCGTTGCAGCAATGGAGTATGAGCGCCCAACCGCCGCACCGCTCAACTCCGCCATGACCTACGACGAGGCCTCCATGGTTTCGTCAACGCCTTGCAGGTTTTTTCTCGCTTATCTCTTATCTTTTCTCTTTTCTTTACCGTTCTTGTTTTAATTTCAGATGTCTGTTTGGTTGACTTTGCCGTTCTTTGCAGTTTGGGAGTTGTTTTCTTTTAGGTAAATGTTTTCCAATGTGTGGGGTTGGGGTTGGGGTTGGGTTGGCTTTCTTTCTGCTTTTATCTGTCATGCAGTGGTTGTCGTATCACTGGTTCACCTTGTTGTTGCTGGTTTATTACACAAGTCACTTTTGTTTATAGTGAGTACACAAATCACTTATGGTTGTCACCTGTGTGCAAACAACTTCTAATTATAATGTTTGGACCTTCCCTTATAGATAAGACTTTGCAGAAAAAAATAATAAGAACCTCAAGTGGTGAACAAGTTTAACTGTTTAAGTTTAATTCATGCTATAGAAAGTTACAAAAATTACAATAGCTTTGGACACTCACAAACAATACTTAACACACCACTATAACACTGGAAAATTGAAAGAATTAGAGATTAGGATGTCTACATAGGCTACGGAGGTTAGACCATCTAGGGTGCCAACATTGGGATCTTGTAAGTTGATGGTTATTGGATTTGCCTGATTTTAACAATCATAATGAGCTTTTAGACCATCACATCTAAGGTGCTAAGTTTTTGAAGGGTTATATGAATCATGCAAAGAGTTAAAGTTTGACACTATGAATTCTCGAGCTTTGAAGTTAATTGGTTATGGTGTTGAGAATTTTAAAGTTTATGTACTTTTTAAGTCTAACTAAGTACTGTTTCTTTGTACTCATGTCATGTCCATGATTTTATACAACTAGTGCTAAATTTTATACAATCTGCCACGATACTTAATTTTACTTACTATATTATTTCCCACCAAAATGTCTAATTCATGTTTCTCACTATTTTTTTTTCAAAGTGGTGTAAATAATTATGGTGTTTTCTATGCGTTCTACTGGCTTGTAAACACAAGGCAAATAAATAAATTTAAAATAATTCAGAGAGTTTTTAAGCGTGATAATTGAGAAAAATAAATTAATTTCAGATCTTTCTAAGCTAATTGTATTTTTTTTATTAAGTTGTGTTTAGGGTCTAATTTATTGTTTTTATGACATTTTTGATTTACAGAGTAAAATTCTTGATTTTGTAAATGTGTTAATACAATGATTTTAGCTATTATTTTAGGGTAATTATAATTTTGATTAATTCTAACTTAGTAAAAACTATAATTCTCATTTTAATTCCTAGATACAGTGGAGATTAATAATTGTTCTGTGAATTCTATTCCATTAAAAAAGAAACTAGGATTTTATTGTGTTGAGAGTTAGTTCACTGTCATTTCAATTTAAGGATTTTAACTAATAAGTTCTTTTATTTATAATTTTTACTAACGAGCTTTTGATTTTGACTGAGTTTCTAGCTTTGTTTTTGTTTTTGCATGCGGTACATACTACATAGTATTACAACTATGTGTTATTTTTTTACTTGAATAATAGTAAATAAATAAATAAGTATAAAATACTATCAACTAATACATGATTAAATTGAATGAATTTTTAAGAAAATAAAAACTTAATTGAAAAATAAATAACTTTCTATAGTTTAAATGTTTATTTTTTTCCTTTCAGTTTTAAAAAAATTAAAGAAAAGCAGAATAAGATTTTCTTTATAAAAGGTTTAAAGTGTATAAAAGGAAATCAGTGGAAGTGTATAAAAGGTTAAAACTGTATGAAGTTTTTTAATTTTTCTTTATCTGAACATAATGTATTCATGTTCCAATAGGTCTTTTATTTCAGTTTAAGGAGTTTAAGGAATAAAGGCACATTATTCAAAAAAATTCATGAAGCTTGGTAGCAAAAACGCACCTTGTGTAGTTATTGCATAATCATCACAATTCATTAGGATTTAGGATGTTATTATTAGTATTTTGTTGTTTTCTTATAACTTGTTATTTTCACCCTATCTTTTACCTTCTAATCATATTTCTATCATTAATTTGACTTTACGAAGACATAAAAGCTTTGAATTTTACTTCATAATTTCAGGTGGTACACTTTTTCTATTTCATAGAAAGGCTTTGAGGTACTTTAGAAAGTATGGATATAATTGGAGAAAGAAAAAGGATGGAAAGACGGTGAAAGAAGCTCATGAGGTTTCTTATTCTATTTCATAGCTAGTTTCTTTTACTGTTTTAAGAGATTTCAGTTTTATTTTGCTTTTATAAAATATCTTTGCTGTTTCAAGAGTAGTAGTTTTAGTTTCTATCCTGTTTTAGTATTCTGTTTCAGATTTGATAGTGAGATTCTTAGTTATTTGTTGTTTTTAGATAGTGAGTTTCTATCCACTTCTCTTAACTTCCTTTTATAGTTTCAAACTTGTTTAGGTCCATACATTGAGGTTCTTAGTTGAGTTTTCCAGGTTTTGCATGATTACTTGTCTACTATTTTTAGTTCTTGATTGTGAATGATTTATTGAGTTTCTAATTTGAGTTCATAGTTTCTAGCTAGATTTTACAATTTCTTTTAATAGAATTGAATAGTTTTTACACAATTTCTTTTAATAGAATTGAATAGTTTTTACATGAAATGTGAGTTTCGAACTAGTTTTGACAGATTTTATCTTTGTGAGATTTGAACCTTGCCTTACTTTCTTTCACTGTGTGATGCGTTCCTGTTTATTTACATTTCAGAACTTGTATTGTTTATGTTATGCATTCGTGAATGATTTATGCATTCATTTTTCATAACACCTCCCTTTGATATGTTAATTAATGTGATTATTCTATTTGTATGGTTTATTACTGTATTTATGGGATGTTACAAGTTTTCAAAACAAAAAATAAAATTTAGAGAAATAAAAATAAAGACAACCATTTAAATTTTTATACACAATTAAATAATAAATGAAATCATTTAACTTAAATAATGAGTGATCAAACTATAAAATTTAACATTTTAATAATAAATATTTTTTTTACACAAAATAGTCTGTCACATTTAGAAAATAATTGAATGATTAAATTTATGTTTAAATATAAAATCTGTTTTAGTTTGTAAAATATTTAAAATTAAAATGAATATAAGGTATAAGAAAAAAAAATTCATTGGACGGTCAACCAATGAGGCTAGCGAATCTAAAAGGCAACCGAGAGGGTTGGACGGTCGACCAATGAGGCTAGCGAATCTAAAAGGCAACCGAGAGGGTAGTGATGTCTTTTCACCGTGAAAGGTTAATAGAGGTGGCGCCAACATAATGTCACGTGGCAGTGCATTAAATAAGCTCCCACTCACACATCACTTGCCACCTCACGGTAACTGTTTTCCTTTTTCTCTTTGAGTTTTCTTTTCTCTCTCTTCAGTTCTCAATTCGCATTCATTATGCACTCATCAGAGCATCGTTCTTCTCAGCGTGCGTTTCCGTTGCAGCAATGGAGTTTGAGCGCCCAACCGCCGCACCGCTCAACTCGCCATGACTACGACGAGGCCTCCATGGAGCGCAGCAAGAGCTTCGTCAACGCCTTGCAAGTTTCCTCTCTCTTATCTCTTATTTTTTCTTCTTTGCCGTTCTTGCTTTAATTTGAGGTCTGTGTTTGTTTGATTGACTTCACCAATGGCATTTCGGATGCATTTTCTCTTTTTCCTTTTCGCAATTTCATTCGTCGCGTATCTTCTCAGCGTGCGTTTTCGGTTCCGTTGCAGCAATGGAGTATGAGCGCCCAACCGCCGCACCGCTCAACTCCGCCATGACCTACGACGAGGCCTCCATGGTTTCGTCAACGCCTTGCAGGTTTTTTCTCGCTTATCTCTTATCTTTTCTCTTTTCTTTACCGTTCTTGTTTTAATTTCAGATGTCTGTTTGGTTGACTTTGCCGTTCTTTGCAGTTTGGGAGTTGTTTTCTTTTAGGTAAATGTTTTCCAATGTGTGGGGTTGGGGTTGGGGTTGGGTTGGCTTTCTTTCTGCTTTTATCTGTCATGCAGTGGTTGTCGTATCACTGGTTCACCTTGTTGTTGCTGGTTTATTACACAAGTCACTTTTGTTTATAGTGAGTACACAAATCACTTATGGTTGTCACCTGTGTGCAAACAACTTCTAATTATAATGTTTGGACCTTCCCTTATAGATAAGACTTTGCAGAAAAAAATAATAAGAACCTCAAGTGGTGAACAAGTTTAACTGTTTAAGTTTAATTCATGCTATAGAAAGTTACAAAAATTACAATAGCTTTGGACACTCACAAACAATACTTAACACACCACTATAACACTGGAAAATTGAAAGAATTAGAGATTAGGATGTCTACATAGGCTACGGAGGTTAGACCATCTAGGGTGCCAACATTGGGATCTTGTAAGTTGATGGTTATTGGATTTGCCTGATTTTAACAATCATAATGAGCTTTTAGACCATCACATCTAAGGTGCTAAGTTTTTGAAGGGTTATATGAATCATGCAAAGAGTTAAAGTTTGACACTATGAATTCTCGAGCTTTGAAGTTAATTGGTTATGGTGTTGAGAATTTTAAAGTTTATGTACTTTTTAAGTCTAACTAAGTACTGTTTCTTTGTACTCATGTCATGTCCATGATTTTATACAACTAGTGCTAAATTTTATACAATCTGCCACGATACTTAATTTTACTTACTATATTATTTCCCACCAAAATGTCTAATTCATGTTTCTCACTATTTTTTTTTCAAAGTGGTGTAAATAATTATGGTGTTTTCTATGCGTTCTACTGGCTTGTAAACACAAGGCAAATAAATAAATTTAAAATAATTCAGAGAGTTTTTAAGCGTGATAATTGAGAAAAATAAATTAATTTCAGATCTTTCTAAGCTAATTGTATTTTTTTTATTAAGTTGTGTTTAGGGTCTAATTTATTGTTTTTATGACATTTTTGATTTACAGAGTAAAATTCTTGATTTTGTAAATGTGTTAATACAATGATTTTAGCTATTATTTTAGGGTAATTATAATTTTGATTAATTCTAACTTAGTAAAAACTATAATTCTCATTTTAATTCCTAGATACAGTGGAGATTAATAATTGTTCTGTGAATTCTATTCCATTAAAAAAGAAACTAGGATTTTATTGTGTTGAGAGTTAGTTCACTGTCATTTCAATTTAAGGATTTTAACTAATAAGTTCTTTTATTTATAATTTTTACTAACGAGCTTTTGATTTTGACTGAGTTTCTAGCTTTGTTTTTGTTTTTGCATGCGGTACATACTACATAGTATTACAACTATGTGTTATTTTTTTACTTGAATAATAGTAAATAAATAAATAAGTATAAAATACTATCAACTAATACATGATTAAATTGAATGAATTTTTAAGAAAATAAAAACTTAATTGAAAAATAAATAACTTTCTATAGTTTAAATGTTTATTTTTTTCCTTTCAGTTTTAAAAAAATTAAAGAAAAGCAGAATAAGATTTTCTTTATAAAAGGTTTAAAGTGTATAAAAGGTTAAAACTGTATGAAGTTTTTTAATTTTTCTTTATCTGAACATAATGTATTCATGTTCCAATAGGTCTTTTATTTCAGTTTAAGGAGTTTAAGGAATAAAGGCACATTATTCAAAAAAATTCATGAAGCTTGGTAGCAAAAACGCACCTTGTGTAGTTATTGCATAATCATCACAATTCATTAGGATTTAGGATGTTATTATTAGTATTTTGTTGTTTTCTTATAACTTGTTATTTTCACCCTATCTTTTACCTTCTAATCATATTTCTATCATTAATTTGACTTTACGAAGACATAAAAGCTTTGAATTTTACTTCATAATTTCAGGTGGTACACTTTTTCTATTTCATAGAAAGGCTTTGAGGTACTTTAGAAAGTATGGATATAATTGGAGAAAGAAAAAGGATGGAAAGACGGTGAAAGAAGCTCATGAGGTTTCTTATTCTATTTCATAGCTAGTTTCTTTTACTGTTTTAAGAGATTTCAGTTTTATTTTGCTTTTATAAAATATCTTTGCTGTTTCAAGAGTAGTAGTTTTAGTTTCTATCCTGTTTTAGTATTCTGTTTCAGATTTGATAGTGAGATTCTTAGTTATTTGTTGTTTTTAGATAGTGAGTTTCTATCCACTTCTCTTAACTTCCTTTTATAGTTTCAAACTTGTTTAGGTCCATACATTGAGGTTCTTAGTTGAGTTTTCCAGGTTTTGCATGATTACTTGTCTACTATTTTTAGTTCTTGATTGTGAATGATTTATTGAGTTTCTAATTTGAGTTCATAGTTTCTAGCTAGATTTTACAATTTCTTTTAATAGAATTGAATAGTTTTTACACAATTTCTTTTAATAGAATTGAATAGTTTTTACATGAAATGTGAGTTTCGAACTAGTTTTGACAGATTTTATCTTTGTGAGATTTGAACCTTGCCTTACTTTCTTTCACTGTGTGATGCGTTCCTGTTTATTTACATTTCAGAACTTGTATTGTTTATGTTATGCATTCGTGAATGATTTATGCATTCATTTTTCATAACACCTCCCTTTGATATGTTAATTAATGTGATTATTCTATTTGTATGGTTTATTACTGTATTTATGGGATGTTACAAGTTTTCAAAACAAAAAATAAAATTTAGAGAAATAAAAATAAAGACAACCATTTAAATTTTTATACACAATTAAATAATAAATGAAATCATTTAACTTAAATAATGAGTGATCAAACTATAAAATTTAACATTTTAATAATAAATATTTTTTTTACACAAAATAGTCTGTCACATTTAGAAAATAATTGAATGATTAAATTTATGTTTAAATATAAAATCTGTTTTAGTTTGTAAAATATTTAAAATTAAAATGAATATAAGGTATAAGAAAAAAAAATTCATTGGACGGTCAACCAATGAGGCTAGCGAATCTAAAAGGCAACCGAGAGGGTTGGACGGTCGACCAATGAGGCTAGCGAATCTAAAAGGCAACCGAGAGGGTAGTGATGTCTTTTCACCGTGAAAGGTTAATAGAGGTGGCGCCAACATAATGTCACGTGGCAGTGCATTAAATAAGCTCCCACTCACACATCACTTGCCACCTCACGGTAACTGTTTTCCTTTTTCTCTTTGAGTTTTCTTTTCTCTCTCTTCAGTTCTCAATTCGCATTCATTATGCACTCATCAGAGCATCGTTCTTCTCAGCGTGCGTTTCCGTTGCAGCAATGGAGTTTGAGCGCCCAACCGCCGCACCGCTCAACTCGCCATGACTACGACGAGGCCTCCATGGAGCGCAGCAAGAGCTTCGTCAACGCCTTGCAAGTTTCCTCTCTCTTATCTCTTATTTTTTCTTCTTTGCCGTTCTTGCTTTAATTTGAGGTCTGTGTTTGTTTGATTGACTTCACCAATGGCATTTCGGATGCATTTTCTCTTTTTCCTTTTCGCAATTTCATTCGTCGCGTATCTTCTCAGCGTGCGTTTTCGGTTCCGTTGCAGCAATGGAGTATGAGCGCCCAACCGCCGCACCGCTCAACTCCGCCATGACCTACGACGAGGCCTCCATGGTTTCGTCAACGCCTTGCAGGTTTTTTCTCGCTTATCTCTTATCTTTTCTCTTTTCTTTACCGTTCTTGTTTTAATTTCAGATGTCTGTTTGGTTGACTTTGCCGTTCTTTGCAGTTTGGGAGTTGTTTTCTTTTAGGTAAATGTTTTCCAATGTGTGGGGTTGGGGTTGGGGTTGGGTTGGCTTTCTTTCTGCTTTTATCTGTCATGCAGTGGTTGTCGTATCACTGGTTCACCTTGTTGTTGCTGGTTTATTACACAAGTCACTTTTGTTTATAGTGAGTACACAAATCACTTATGGTTGTCACCTGTGTGCAAACAACTTCTAATTATAATGTTTGGACCTTCCCTTATAGATAAGACTTTGCAGAAAAAAATAATAAGAACCTCAAGTGGTGAACAAGTTTAACTGTTTAAGTTTAATTCATGCTATAGAAAGTTACAAAAATTACAATAGCTTTGGACACTCACAAACAATACTTAACACACCACTATAACACTGGAAAATTGAAAGAATTAGAGATTAGGATGTCTACATAGGCTACGGAGGTTAGACCATCTAGGGTGCCAACATTGGGATCTTGTAAGTTGATGGTTATTGGATTTGCCTGATTTTAACAATCATAATGAGCTTTTAGACCATCACATCTAAGGTGCTAAGTTTTTGAAGGGTTATATGAATCATGCAAAGAGTTAAAGTTTGACACTATGAATTCTCGAGCTTTGAAGTTAATTGGTTATGGTGTTGAGAATTTAAAGTTTATGTACTTTTTAAGTCTAACTAAGTACTGTTTCTTTGTACTCATGTCATGTCCATGATTTTATACAACTAGTGCTAAATTTTATACAATCTGCCACGATACTTAATTTTACTTACTATATTATTTCCCACCAAAATGTCTAATTCATGTTTCTCACTATTTTTTTTTCAAAGTGGTGTAAATAATTATGGTGTTTTCTATGCGTTCTACTGGCTTGTAAACACAAGGCAAATAAATAAATTTAAAATAATTCAGAGAGTTTTTAAGCGTGATAATTGAGAAAAATAAATTAATTTCAGATCTTTCTAAGCTAATTGTATTTTTTTTATTAAGTTGTGTTTAGGGTCTAATTTATTGTTTTTATGACATTTTTGATTTACAGAGTAAAATTCTTGATTTTGTAAATGTGTTAATACAATGATTTTAGCTATTATTTTAGGGTAATTATAATTTTGATTAATTCTAACTTAGTAAAAACTATAATTCTCATTTTAATTCCTAGATACAGTGGAGATTAATAATTGTTCTGTGAATTCTATTCCATTAAAAAAGAAACTAGGATTTTATTGTGTTGAGAGTTAGTTCACTGTCATTTCAATTTAAGGATTTTAACTAATAAGTTCTTTTATTTATAATTTTTACTAACGAGCTTTTGATTTTGACTGAGTTTCTAGCTTTGTTTTTGTTTTTGCATGCGGTACATACTACATAGTATTACAACTATGTGTTATTTTTTTACTTGAATAATAGTAAATAAATAAATAAGTATAAAATACTATCAACTAATACATGATTAAATTGAATGAATTTTTAAGAAAATAAAAACTTAATTGAAAAATAAATAACTTTCTATAGTTTAAATGTTTATTTTTTTCCTTTCAGTTTTAAAAAAATTAAAGAAAAGCAGAATAAGATTTTCTTTATAAAAGGTTTAAAGTGTATAAAAGGAAATCAGTGGAAGTGTATAAAAGGTTAAAACTGTATGAAGTTTTTTAATTTTTCTTTATCTGAACATAATGTATTCATGTTCCAATAGGTCTTTTATTTCAGTTTAAGGAGTTTAAGGAATAAAGGCACATTATTCAAAAAATTCATGAAGCTTGGTAGCAAAAACGCACCTTGTGTAGTTATTCAATAATCATCACAATTCATTAGGATTTAGGATGTTATTATTAGTATTTTGTTGTTTTCTTATAACTTGTTATTTTCACCCTATCTTTTACCTTCTAATCATATTTCTATCATTAATTTGACTTTACGAAGACATAAAAGCTTTGAATTTTACTTCATAATTTCAGGTGGTACACTTTTTCTATTTCATAGAAAGGCTTTGAGGTACTTTAGAAAGTATGGATATAATATGTACAAAATTCTACAATTTAGTAAGGTGTGGTGGATAATATGTACAAAATTCTACAATTTAATGAGGTGTGGTGGATAATTAGTACCAACTGTTTTGTGCATACAATGGATTACGGCTTTGCTAATCATCATCGGGCAAAGGAGGGTTTAGGAGGTAGAGTTCGTCTTATTTTGTCTGGAGCAACACGTTTATCTGCACATGTGGGGAAGGTTACTTACGGGTTGTGACTTCTTGTAATGTCCGACAAGGATATGGTATGTTCTTTTTAAATATGAGAATCAAACTTATATCATGCTACCACTTTTCAAGAAAAATGTCATTAATTTGATTTCCATGTGATGGTGACACAAACATATGCTCTTAGTTGAAAATGATTTTTTATCAACAAATATTGGTATTTTATTTTTATCCAAGGATTACATATGTTATAATATTTTAAAGAGTGTTTGTCACAGTTCAAAATAGCACTAGGTAGAATGGAACCAGTTTTATAATTGTTCCCTTGTTGTAAAGGAAGAGTTTCTTGTCTACAATATCAATTGTGCAATTAACCATGATAATTTTACTATGTCTTTCTATTTGTTTTGTTACAAGTGATTTATACATCTTGTGGGAGTCTTCGCAATAAATACTTTGCAACCCAACTAGGAGCGGAGAAAGTAGTTGACTTCATAAAGGTATTCTTTGAAATTTGTAATTCCATATATTTCTCGTTCATTTTAGAAAAAATTTCGTTATCTACCGATGAGTTATTATGTTTATCTTTTTCACTATGAAATTATTCAAGTTCATTATTGCTCTAAAACTAATTGAATTTTATTGGCTTTAAGAAAGAATAAGATACTTGCTGAAATGGAAACTGTTACCCAGTGTTTGGGTCCACCAATAACTGTCAACGATCAAAATGTAACAAATGTTTGGTTGAAGATGAAAGATAAGGTACAATATTGCATTTGATTTGTTATGTCTTCAAATATAATTAGTTGTAGTAATTGTCCGCAATTGAAAATTGTTTGTCTTATCATGATTTTTCTTTATTGTGTAGCTTGAGGCTTGAATTATGTACTACTCGATGAAGTCGTAGTTGTTTCCAACGCTACCACCCTCATTATTGGCACTGTTGTGTCCCTCGACTCCCAAGAGCTACTCCTTCAATTGTAGTAGTGACAGATAAAAATCTTATGTTCTCCTTATGACACTATTTATTTTGAACCAAGAATTGTTTAGCATTGTATGAGTACCATTTGGAGGCATAGGGCGTAGGGCATAGGGCATAGGGCATAGGGCATAGGGCATAGGGCATAGGGCATAGGGCATAGGGCATAGGGCATAGGGCATAGGGCATAGGGCATAGGGCATAGGGCATAGGCATAGGGCATAGGGCATAGGGCATAGGGCATAGGGCATAGGGCATAGGGCATAGGGCATAGGGCATAGGGCATAGGGCATAGGGCATAGGGCATAGGGCATAGGGCATAGGGCATAGGCATAGGGCATAGGGCATAGGGCATAGGGCTTAAAGGCTTAGGTCAAAGTATGATTAGGGATTAGGGCTTAGTATACTAAGACATAAGACTTAGGCCTTAAAGGTTAGAACTTAGTGCTCTGCCATTTGAGTTCAAATTTGTTCTCAAAGTTTGAATTGCTTCAACTAATGGTTTTGTTGTTGTGGTTGTTTTCTTTTTAACATTGCTTACTTGTTGTATTTTGTAGATTTTTTTGAAACGGAAATTTAAGTTTCCGAAAGAGGATGAGGCGCACAAATAAAATCAAAACATTATGGTAGAGATATCTTTTCATCTTTTCATTCAAGTATTCCACAGTGTGATGCATTGCTGTTTATTTACATTTCAGAACATTTATTGTTTATGTTATGCATTCATGAATGATTTATGCATTCATTTTTCATAACACCTCTCTTTGATTTTGGACTTGATTTTTATCTCTTTCTACCTCACCTATACCTTGGCCACATTACAAGCCTTGATTGGAGTCCTATTGATCTCGAGTGTATTTCTAATTCAATTGGTGCGATTAGAAGTTTTCCAAGTTTATGATAGGGTAAATTTGCATAATGTGTTGAGAGTTAAACACCTAGATGTTGAAGTCTGAGGTTATTCTTATATTGACATACTATAGAGAGAGACCGAAACACCTCATATCCTGGGACCGGTGGGTTATGCAATTTTCCACCTTCATTTTAGGGCCATTCAGGATTTGTATGATGTATGCAATTTGATGTCCTGTCTATGAATGAGATTTGTCACAATTGTTGTCTGCATACTTTGATTTTTAAATACTGTCTTCTTGCTTGCATGCATTTGGGATAATTAAGGTTGATTTTTCTTTTCCTTTCTTTTTTTATCTATGGGAAAATTATGAGACTTGTAGTTTACGGGCAAAGGCTATGGATGAAGGGCGATTGTTTGAGAAGCTGAAAGGCTCCCAAAAATACAAATTTAGTATGTTCCTATCATATTTTTCTATACTATACTGCAGATAACTTGCCTTTGAATATTTTTAACCTTTGATTTCACGCAGAAATTCAAAAAGATTATATTCTGTTGACTAACAAAGAATATGCGTCAGACATTCCTAAAGATGCCTAATGCAAAGTCAGTTTGGGAGTTGTTTTCTTTTAGGTAGATGTTTTCTTTGGGTGAAATTATTATCCTAATTTTTTTGATTCTGATGTTTCTTTTATTTGTGCAGTGTTTTCACTCCTTAATATCCTAGATCGTGTTTTATGGCATTTGTGACTCCTCATGAAAAATGAAGATGGAATTTATCCAGGTAATTTTACTTAGTTTCTTTCTTCAACAGACATAGACTGTTGTTGCAATCTTTGGAGCTTATCCATGAGTTCTCTTTTGTAGTAGGAGGGCATGTGCCTTTTCCGAAGGGCATTTGTAAGCTCATTCCAATGTTTTATTGGAGGAAGTCGCTGTCTTAGTCTCTCTTGGACTGTAGCAGTCCACCAGTGCATTGCATATCCTTGAAAACTTAGGGTAGCAAGAGAGACTTTTCTTTTTTCTCCCACTTGATGGCAAGCACAAATTTGCTCTACCTTCATTTCCCAATCTAGGGAAGCCTTAACATTATCTTTTCCATGAAAATGAGGCAATACTACATTAACTTCCTTAGGGTAGGAGGATTTTCAAATTCCCTCCTATGTCTTCTTGATGAAGAAGGTTGATGATAATATTCTCCTACTCTTAAGGCCTCTTGTTCATATTGGGACTCTCCACTATAACTTCTCTCCCTATTTCGGACTTGTTCCTTTCTCAAAAGTTTCAACTCATTTTCAACCATGGCATTATGTTGCTCTCTTTGGACTTTTTCTTGACTTATTTTTCTCTCAATCTCATTGAGTTGATTGACGAGAGTTTGGAATGAAAATTGATCTTTGGGAGGATCACTAATTCTAGGGGATTGTCTTCCAGACATTTTGATGAACTTAAAAGTTTTCTTGAAGTAAAGACTAGAATTTTTTCACTTGAGGACAATATTCCAGGTAAGAGAGGTGAACCGTATAGGTTGCTTAAATACGAAGTCTTGCCTTGCCAAATATATCCCTAGTTACTTACTAAAAGTCTTTAAATCAAAATTACCTCTAAATTCATTAAATGTTTAAAGACACACTCAAACTCAAAGAAAACTAGACCCTAAATGCGGACTTCTAAGACTTGGCCTATGCGCTTGCAAAAATTGAAAGAAGTGAGATCTCCTAAGTGAGGCTTGGAACTTTGTATCCAAGACACACTCACTGTCTACCAATTTTATATGAACAATTAAAAGCAAAGTTTGCAAGTGATGGAAGAACACTTGTGAATTCTTCCAAGTCACTTATTTAATGGCCAATTACAAGTATTTTTGCAAGAAATAGAAATGAAACAATCAAGAGAATAGAAAGTAAAAGTGGTGTGCAGCTCTGGCTTCTCTCAAAGGAAGTGAATTTGGTTGATTCACACTAATCTCACAGCTGCTAAGTGAAATATGCTGCTGTTGCAGCAACCAGATTTTATGCAGACCAGTGAAGAACGTGGTTCTGCTGCACCAAAAATCAGCCCCAATGTTGATCTTTCCTTGCTAAATCCACTCCCTAAGATGCTACCAGTGTTGTGGGACGTTTTGAGATAGTTCTGAACCCAACATAGAGCTCATACAAACCACCAATAATCAATTATTAAGCCAGAAAATCAACACTGCTGCTGCCCGAAAACTGTTAAACCAGAATGCACAACTGTAGTTTTATCAAACAGCTTATGTGCAGGATTTTCAAACAACTTAAATCAATGTTTCCAATAAATGGTGGCACTCAAAATGAACTTAGGAAAGGATCTAGAGTGGATTTGAAAAGCAAGAAACAAAGATAAGTTGCAGCTATGATCAATTCGAACCCAAATTTAAACTAGGCAAAGTGTTTGACAAAATGCCTGGCAGAAGGCTGAAAAATGTGCATCAGAGTTTTCAAATTTGCTTAGTACAGGTTCAAACAGCTTTTTACAGTGCAGTTTATGGTAAGATTTGAATTGTGCACTTCTTTTAATTCAATTGAACCAAGCTTTTGCTACCAATCTAACATTGAATCTGATGCATTAATCATACCAAACTCTGAATTTTCAAAATCTGCAACTTATATCAGAAAAAGTGTTGAAAATTGGTGGTTTAGATGGTCAATTTGCACAAACGTGTTTGGACTTTCAATTTAATGGTTCGAGCAACTTTAGTTTACCAAATATGACTTGTGCAAGCTGCCAGCAGAGGCTAAATGCTAGCAAATCAAAATTTCACTAGTTCAGTTGCCTTTTAACACCAAATTTTACCAATTCACCAACCAAACTTCAGCTGAGGATTCAAACAAAACTGTAAACAACTTTTATGACTCCAGGACAGCAAATTAAACTTGAACAAGACTCTAGAAATGCATTAAGAGATGTCCAGAAGTGAGTTCTAAGCTGGACAGATTCAAAAATCAGGAAAAGACTCAATCAAAGTGTGTGCAGCTCGGTCCAACTGCTCTAGCAATGAATTCTGGATTCTGCTGACTGGTGCAACCAGTTTTTATTGTCTTAGACAATACAATGTTCATATGGTATGCACACAACGCAGTCCAAGAATTCAAACACAACCAGAAAGCAAATTTCCACACGTTGTAGTTCAGAAAATTTAAAGCAGATTCAAAAACTACATCAATTGGCAGTGCACTGTGATGGAATTCAAGATGCACTTGAGCTCTTTAATCATTGCTCATCTGATGTGCTTCTATTGAAAAACACATCCAGTTTCACAGATTTATCCAGGCACCAAAATTACTCAGGATTTTTGACAAAATTCAAGCAAATCACATGACTGGACAAAACAATGCAGATTTTAAAAAAAAATTAACAGACTCAAATCAATAAGTTGATCCGATTAAAATGATGAACAATAAAGCAATTAAAAGCGGAACAAACGAATCAACACAATGGAATCTACTGGAATTGAAAAACTTAAGGAAACAGTGCACAGATTCAAGAAAAACACGAAGGAAGTGTTTATGACAGTATGGAATGGGAAGAACACTTAGCTGGAGCGTGATGCAGAACCTAGGCTCTGAATACCACTTGATGAGTTGCTCCAGCAAGAGTGACAGGTTGAATGCAGCGGAAAATGGAAACCAGAGATGGGCAGCGGAGATGCAGAGTGAAAATCAGTTGTATAAGTGATGGTTGAAGAGCTGTTTGGGAGGTTGAAAGCTAGCTCAGGCGGCCTTCCACTGGAAGGAAGCTAGATGAAGAAGGGAAGCTCATTGGAATGACTTTTGGACAGAGTTTAAGGTGCTGAAAATGCATGAGCAGAGTAAAACTCAATATTCTTCAAAAGTGATTACAAAGGAGATCTAGGAGTGAATTTATAGAAGGAATTCAGCTCCTATTTTGGGTATCAACGGTGCTAAAAGATTCCTACAAATGTGGATCTAATGCCACGTGTGCAAGCATAAGGTGGGTGCTAAAGATCTAGAATGAGCACGATATACACGTGCTTTAAAGTGAAGATGGGCTAAGCACTCCTAGACCTTGCACTGGTGCACCTTCATTGCCTGCAATTATGCTTTCCTTGGCTAGCTTCTAGTATTTGACCTTAATTATTTGATGGGCTTGGGCCCAAGTATCATGTTTTTTGTGCAATTGTTCTATTGCAAAGGTTTGATGATTTTGTTGATGTTACTTATGTTATTACAGACATTGGGTCAAAGCAAATGCGGATTCGAACCTGTGCTCCGGATGTTTAGCAGTTTGGATTTACTCAAGCAGAAACTCGAGTTTTACAACTCCCAAGGTAGATTATTGTCTATCTATGCTAGTACTCTGACATTTTTATCATGCACTCTCATTATTTTTGTCATTTATTTTGTTTGTTTGAGATAAGCTATATACAGAGTTGTAGTTTTATCAATTGTTTGTCCTACTAATGTTTTGTTCAATGTAAAGTTGTGTTCAGTCGGAGATCAAATTTTTATTATGTTTTGTGAGGCTAACTTGGCCTAAGTCTATTGGCAAATTGAGAGAGTTTAGTGTAACTGACTTGCTAATTGTTTCTTGTGCAGATTACTTAAACTGGAGCGCAATCAAGATAACAAAAGAGAAAATTTCTATTGCATTTACTTCAACTTTTAAAATTGTTTACTACTACGACATTCACTTCCAATTTTTTAAATTTGTTTGCTGATTTATATTCTTCATTTCCATTTAGTTCCATCTCAATTAGAGTCTAATTGGATTCAAGTATTTCTGAGTAGACAACAGCAACAACACCTCAGTGTGGAGCTTGGAGCAGGCTAGAAACAACCATCCAAATAGGGAAGTTGTCTAACTTACCTTTGTTTTGAATTGTTGCTTCGGTTTTAGGTCTTAAGTGATAGTATTGAATCGATACCCTACTTATTGAAGTTTAAATATCTGTGCAGCTTTGGATTGATGAAAATAGGAAGGTTAGTGCACAAGATTTAAAATTGAGTGCAACTAGGATCCATTTTCCACGTCAATTGTGCAAGACCGGGAAAGGGAGAATTCTTTATCTTGTGCATTGTATCTTGCAATCTGTTTAGGCAAGAGAATATTAAGCTGTGTGATATATGTGTGCAGGATTGAAAATCAGACCAAAAGAATGAATTAAAGGAGCACAAAGTTGTCCAGAAACAACAAAAGTGGAGCACGTGATTTTTGTTTACCTTTATTTTGTCCACAAAGTTTACCTTTCTTTTGTTTCAACATATTAATTCTAACTCCTTTGGCAGCCTTCTTGGATAATTGATGAAGAATTTGACATGGGTTATCGCGGGAAGAAATCTGCACCAATTGTGACTAAATCTTCAGTTGAACACTACAGGTAATATATTAATATTTTTTTCCTTAGGTAATTCTTAGTTGATTCAAAAGCTTGGTGTCATGAGTTGAAGTGCTTAGCATATGAGAGATTCCCCTTTTGTACATAAGTTTGCATATTGAATCCTTGTTTATATGTTTTGATATTTTGTTTTTTTGCATATGATATGATAATATTTTTATTTTCTACCATTTTGTTCTTTTGAGCTTAATTCATATATACTGGTTTGCAGGGTGCCAATCCAACAAAATGAATTATGAGCATAGAGGTAAATTTTTTTTTGGATTCCCTTGCCTTCTGTTTTCTGTGTTTTTTCCATCTTAATTTTGCTGCTCGCTTGGAAGTAGTTACCCTACACGTGGGAGTTTTCTGCATCATTCATGTGTTGACATTTGCTTGTATTTGGGGTTTGAGTATTTATTATTATTTTTATGTCTATTTTTATTTCATTGAGCTGGGACCTTACATTTATTCTGATTTCTATTGATGAATACTTGGCATCGGTGGTGATGCATTGGAATATCTTTTTTGGGATATCTTCATATATATTGTATTTATTACCACGTGTTTGCTAAGCTCAGTTGATTATTTAAAATGTCTTTGATATGTTCAGTAGCATTATTCTAGGCATAAGCTAGTTTTTGTATTTTTAGTTGCAAGTTTGTAAGTACCTGTAGTCATAACTTAGTTAGATGAATTGAAATTGCTTAGTTGTTGTTTAGAGTATTATAGTAGTATTAGGTTTGATCAGATTTTATATGTTCATTCTAATTTATATTTTGTAGATTAGTTTTAAATTCAACTTTGCATAGTGAATTTTTGTTTAGTATTTGTTTGTATTGTTTTTAAGCTTTC